>NC_049910.1:15504260-15804260 GCF_001411555.2 Juglans regia
TTGTTGACACACACAACACAATAAGATCTCATTCACTTTAATAAAATTTTTCATCTCATTTCATTTCATCTTATTATTACAATTTTTTTAAAATTTCAACACAAAATAAAATGAACAATTCAACTTTTTCAAATCTCAAAACAAAAATAATATTAAAAAAATATATTCAAACAATATTTTATTTAACTCTCAACTTTTATTTCAACTCATCCTATTTGCGAAAACAAACGAGGTGATGGGAACCAAAGTAGGCCTAGTCTTAAAGATCATTTGTAAGTTCCAAATGAACCAATAACAATATCAAGAGCCAAGAAGATCAATGAAGTAATGTAATGATTGGTGCAATCTACTTGGGATGAAGCTAGCAAGAGTCCAACACTCAAGATGGGCTTGAAAGAAGGAGAATCAGTTTTGATACAAGCTATGGAAGACATAACTTAAAGTTATTGTTTGAGCCTACTGTTATTAAAGGCTTTCAATTTGTTAAAGGATTTATTTTATGAGTTTAGAATAAGTAGGTTTGAGGATGCTTGACCCACATATGTCTTATTTTTTATGAACTAGGGTTTTTGGGAAAGCCTTGTACTTAGGCTAAGGGTTTATTTGGAAAGTTACTTTTTAGGAACTAGGGTTTAAAGAAGCATTGTAGCCGCGATACTGTTCATCCAGGGGTATTTTTTGGAAGAAAGAGCTTTATTTTGACTAGGGTTTTAATTAGATTTGGGTTTAAATACTCTTTGTAGCCTTATTTTAAAGAATTTATGAAATTTAATGAATTTATTCATTGTGAGTTGAGTTTACTCCTCTTGTTCTTGATTGAAATTTTGAACTTATCAAAGGTAAATCACAACCTTTGTGGTGTTCTTCATTGTAATCTGGATTCTTGAGACAGGTTCTTCAACGGGTTTAGATTTTAATATAATCTAGGTTCTTGAAATGAGTTCTCAACGGGTCTAGGTTCTCTATCCATTGACTTGATTTTGACTTTCTTGGGTGAGTTTTCAAATTGATTGTGAGTTCAAGGGATTCCATTCCCACAGGTTCATATCACGAGGTCTAAGAGTTGTGTTAACGTCGTGTTTCGTACACTTTTGGGCCGAGTTTCGACAACTTAGGTTTTCGAAAACAGGCCTTGCACAAGGTAGGAAAGACTACAGCTTCGAGAGGGCAGGCTAGGGGTCGGGTAATCTCCGATGCCAAAATTAGTAAATATTCTTAGAGGATTGCAAATAAGTAAGAGAGTTTAGAAATCAAAGAGATATTATCGTACCTGAGATTTGCTATTTATACTACAGGCTTGAGGAGCAGATAGTGCCTACTACCATGACATCTGTGTTTCCCGTACTGTTCCTTGTGCCAGATTTTTTAAATGTGGCATAGCTCTTTGACGGCGTTATTAATGTGGTGTGTTGTCCGAGTGATGAAGCTATTAATGTGGAGTGGTTATCCGACCTCCTTTTCTTAGTAGCCATTAATGCGGCGTGGTTATCTGACCTTCCTTTCTCATATTGTCTCCCTTTTGGTCAGTTCATCCCCTTTCTGTCAGTAGATTAAGGGCTTCATATATATTATGCCTACCGTGCAGTCGGGCACTTGAGGGCTGGACACTACTCAAGGGGGCCTCAGAGCGACAAGTCCCATCCTTTACAGTACCATCTCTTCTGCACGTTGTGTAAAGATGAGCTTTCCCGTGGACTGGGTTAGAGGCTTGTTACTCCTGGCTGGATTTTCGATCTTGGTCCCTTTCGATCTTAGCCTCTTGGGCCCAATTGGAGCGACTTAACCAAAATCTTCGAGACGACTTATCCCGAGCACAAGAGGAAAAAGAACAGTTAGAGCAGCTGAACCAAAGTCTTGTGGACATCACCCTTTCCCTACAAAGGTAGCTGAAGTGGTTCCCAAGCCTTTGTGACGAAGCGTGGGGTCGTTGAAGGTCGCAGATCAATGCGGACATTCCTTCTGGAGAGTCCGGAATTGCGTTCGAGATCCTTCATCAAGTACCTTCAGAGGCTTGTGCTTGCTAGCATTCCCACCAGCGAGGCATCCTTTTAAACCAACCATGACCTAGGAAGGAAAGAGATGCCTAATGCTTTCCCTGGTCTGATCGTTCCTGTGTCAACATTTGTGGAGCCGGCCTACCCTGCTTCTGCTACCACTAAGACTGGTGCCCATGGTACCGAGACTTAAAGATTTTATTGTTTCATTATACTCTTTTTTGTTTTACATATGTATCTGCTCTTTGTCGCCCAACGACTTGTATATATATATATACCGACTAATATACATATCTTGTTCGTCATGTCTCACATTTGCCTCTTCTTCTTTTCTCTTCTTTTTTTTTTTTTGGTGGCCTGCCTTGGGAACCATGGTGAAGGGGCCGTAGGGCTCCTACCTACCCCATTGGCCAGTCATGCTGTGCTTGCTTATCCTTTATGGATAGTCGTTTCTCGGAATACGGCCTTCGCTTTAATTGTTATTTGGATGGTTGTGCCTAGTCGTGCTTTAGAAGTTTCTCGACTTACCCCACTGGCATCCGGTTTAACCTTACCAACCCCGCTAGTTGCTTAGCCTTTTGAAGTGTCTCTAATATTGGTTGCCTCCTTGCATGTTTCTTGTTGCGCTATGTGTGATTTTTTGGGTCCCGAAAGCTGCCACAGACCGTTAGGCTGATCTGCCTTGTTGACTATTTAGCATCCCTCCCTAGCAGGTGTGTCGCCACCTGGGCAGTCTTGGGGGCCCTCGGGCCGGGTATTGGTTCGAGGCTAAGTGGGCTTTAAGCAGTGGGGACAAATTCCTCATAGTTACCCCATTAATTCTTTCCGGAAAGGTCCAGGAGGAATTCTTGTCATTCCTTTTGACCCTATGTCCTCCCATGTCCCACTATATAACGACCATTCTCTACGTTAGGAAAACCATTATACTCACTCTATCTTTTCTCTTTTACTCTACGACTCTTGTTCCGCTGTTTTGAGTTTCTTAGTTCCTTTGTTTTCTTTCGCTTTTCTTCCAAAGTTCCTTTGCATGTTCTTCTATCTTTCATGGTTCCGATGAAATCTTCACACCCTAATGGGCGACAGGTCTTCTGGTGGCACTCAGGCCACTGCTGGTTGTGGCAGCCTGGGCGCCACAGGGTGGAACCACCAATTCTTCGTTGTTGGGGTCTCAGATCCTTTGCTCTCGTTCTTGCCCTTTTGCTTATTGCGCCTCACTCATTCTCACCCTTTTGCTTACAGGGCTCGACTTCAAAGTCATTCTCCACAACTCGCCACTCACATGGGAGCATGATTTGATTGGGCTTGGCTGTAGTGGTGAATGGCTTGGTTATCGTGGTGATCATCCTTCATCCGATAAGCGATTCTCAACATAGAAATCAACTTCGAGATGTTCGAATTCTTGGCACTATCTTCATCGTCGTTGGAGAACAGCTTATCCTATTTCAGATGGGTCCAAAATAATGAGGTCTTCTGGACCTTTTAGATTATCTTTGGTCATTTTACGGTCTAGGGTCCCTGGCCGTTTTACGGTCTAGGTCTAGGGTCAGGCATTGAAACCTGTTTTGTTGAATATATAAGCTTCATGGTGTATTTTGTTCTTTGTAGTCTTGTGGCTTTATGCGGCTTTATGATGTAACTTGCTCCTCGCAATCCTGGGGCTTTATGATGTAACTTGCTCCTTGTAATCCTGCATAATTAATAAAATGATTTTGTGTATTCGGCTGTACGATTTCCACATTTTCCTCACTGTATTTTTTTTTTGGCTCTCCGTTGTGTGCCGTTGTTGCTTTTGCTTGTATCTTTTGTCTCGATATTTTGGGGAGTTTACCACCTCGATTTGTTTCTTGCTTACTAATGCTTGTGCGGCCTTTTGCGGGTCCTTGCTTTCCTTCTAGAGATTCTTCTTACTTTGGGTAGTCGTAGGACTAAAACCCGCACTCCATTAGGGAAGGGTCAGGCTACCTCAAATTAACCCGCCCCTTTTGGTTCCTCAAGGAGGTAACGTCTTTGGGCCGCCATTGGGGCAGTCTGCTCTTTCACTATGATGAGAGTCGGGGTAAGTTCTTCTGGCTGCTTCGAAGGCAATAGTTGTTCTCCTCTACCGGGGCGCGCAGGGGGGGCATAAGGCCGCCTTTAGTCTGGCCTTTCCCTGGACCCACTCTCTCTCATTGATATCACAGGGAAATGTAACATTTTGGGCCAGGCTGGTGCTAGACCCACTCTTCGCTCATAATGGAGGTCGGGATAAGTTTTCAAGTCGCCGCAAGGGCCAAACTCGCTCTCCTCCAAGAGGGGACAAGGTAACATTTTAGCCCTACATTGCCCCTTATATCCCGCAGGGAGGTAAGTTATTTGAGCAATTTGTCACTGTACCCACTCCCGCCTGATGACACTTATGAGGAAGGTATAGTTTCTGATTTCGGGTAGTTAAGGACTAACCTGCACTCCGTTGTGGAAGGAACAAGGCAACCTTAAGGCATACTTTTCCCTATGTTATCCCGTGGGGAGTTAAGTTTGGACATCAAGTTGGCTGACTACTCTTCACCATGATAGGAGACGAGATAAATCTTTCAGGCAGCCTCGAAGGCAAGACCCGCTCTCCTCTACGGGAGGGATGAGGCCGCCTTTAGGCAGGCCTTTCCTTGTTGACACCTGTAGGGAGGTAAGTCATTTGGACAGTCTGTTATTGGACCCGCTCCCGCTTGTTGATATCACAGGAAATGTAAGTATTGGGTTAGGCTGGTGCTGATCCCATTCTTCGTTGTGGTGGAGGTCAGGGTAATTTATTCGGGGGAGTCGTGAGGCCGATCCCACTCACCTCTACGAAAGGGATAAGGCCACCATTGGGCTGACCTTTCCTTATAGTGTCTCGCGGGGAGGTAATTTCGGACAGTTTGTGATTGGACCGGCACCTGTACCCACCTGTTCAGGTCCGCAAGGAAGGTAAGTTTTCATCTTCGCGCCGCCAAAGGCTGACCCACACTCCACCACGGGAGGTATAAGGCAATCCTTAGGCCTGTCTTTCCCTATGGTGCCCTGCAGGTTGGTAATCTGTTGATGACCTTGTTGCCATAGATTTTGTTAGCCGCGCATTTTATTATTGGTGCCTTATTGGTAATATGAAAGCTTGGAGCCGACATTTTGTGTTGTCCTAAAAAATCGCATTTTCATTAAATAAAAGGGAAAATACAAGCTAGATGAAGTGGTGTTACAAGATTAAAGGACACGAAATTTTGGTCCGAGGAGGTTGTCGCCCATCCTTCCTTTCGAAGCCGTGCACCGCCCCTTCCCCTCTCGAAACTGGCAGGGCGAGTTGTAGACGGAGGCCTGCTGCAATTTCATCGATGGTGCTCGGCCTACTTTGTTATGCTACCGTCATCCGAGGCAGACCCTCCATCTTTTTGTTTTAGCTCCTAGATGTAGCATTCTCTTGTAGAGACTTACTCTCCTAGGACCTCCCCCACTCATTAGGGAGTTGGGAACTTCATCTTAAGGTGGTAGGTTGACGTGATGGCCCTTAGGCTGTTGAGAGTGAGCCTCCCGATGATGGCATTTTACGCCGATAGAGTCTTCACTACCAGGAAATCAACCATAACAGGGCTACTCTCCACAAGCCGTCCACCTATCCAGGTGCTAACGACCCGAACCACACACGTGCTGGCCCTTTTAGGGTTAGTGGAAATGCCCTACAAGCTATTTTCTCAAGGAAGCCATGTGAGCCCTGAATGTTTCCAGGTGCTCGAGAAGGTCCATTCCTCTATCGTAAATCTCCATAGTGAGGACTCTAAACTTTGGTGGAAAAGGCACCACCATTACGTCTTCAATATAGTGTAGACCCGTGCTTGTGAGCAATTGGTCTACTCTTGACGACGTACCTACTTTTCTTGTTATCTCCTTGTATTTCCCTTTGAGGCTGTGGAGCTCGTCCTGCATGTTTTTCTGTGTCTTTCCCTTTTTAAGTCCTGTTTGCGCATTTCAAGATCCTTCATACTCATTGTTTCTGGATCTTTCCCCACCGTCTTGCTCCTGTTGGGTTTTTTTAAGCTCCTTGTTTTCTTTGTGGAGTGTCTCCACTTCGTTGGTTAGTTTCGTTACCCACTCCTCCATGGTTTTCAACCTTACTTCCAAAGCGTCTCCCACGTCTCTCCTGAGTTGTTTGGAATGAGTTGTCATAGGCATAAGAATGACACGCAAGATCTATTAGGATCCCACAGACAGCGCCACTATTAATGTCTTGTTTTGCACACATTTAGACCAAGTTCTGACAACTCAAGTCTTTGAAAATAGGCTCTGCACAAGATAGAAAAGAGGTTTGCTTTGAGAGAGTGGCCTAGGGGCCCAGTAACCTTAGATGCCAAAGTTAGTAAATATTGTTGGAGGATAGAAAATAAGAAAGAGGTTCTAGGAATCAGAGAGATATTCTCATACCTGGAATCTGCTATTTATACTGCAGGCCTGAGGAGCAGATAGTGCCTATTACCATGACGTCCGTGTTCTCCATACTATTCCTTGTGTCAGATTTTTTAAATGTTGTGTGGCTCTTCGACAACATCATTAATGTGACGTGTTGTCTGGGTGGTGGAGCTATTAATACAGCATAGTTATCTGACCTCATTTTCTTAGTAGCCATTAATGCGGCGTGGTTATTCGACCTTCTTTTCTCAGTCTGTCTCCCTTATGGTCATTCGTCTCCTTTCTATCAGTAGATTAAGGGCTCCCCATATATTATGCATGTAGTGCGGGCAGGCACTCGAGAGCTAGACACCACTCGAGGAGGCCTCAGAGCGACGAGTCACATCCTTTATAGTACAATCTTTCCTACAAGTTATGTATAGAGGAGCTTTCCCGTGAGTTGGGTTAGGGGCTTGTTACTCCGGGTTGGGCTTTCAATCTTGCTCCCTTTCATTTAAGGGCCTCTCGGGCTTTAGTAGGGAAAATCCCCTTACAAGTTGTTTATTTATTTTATGATTACAACACGATACAATTGCCACCGTACAACACATCCATGTAACACCTATACATAGAGCACACATTAGTCCACATGGTTCTCATGTAGGTTTATATATATATATATACACACACAAGTGGTGGAGGAAAACCCAGGTTTCCATTTGGAAAACCAAGTCATATATCATCAAGCCATCAACTAGTTTATTATAGCAACTTTGGGTTGGGTTTTCAAACTCTTCCAGGCCTATCATATTTTATTTCGAAAATATTGGCCTATAATTTGCCCCAATTGTCCTCAAGATTCATCAAAGCAGGAAATTGTTGGTGTACCAGGTCAATATCTTTACACGTCTACTTCTCCGTTGGCAAATGCAAAAGCTCCCATTCTGAATAATTCTACTCAGCTTTCTACTCTTGTCTTGTATTGGACACAAAATTGCATACTAGAGAGGGACTTGTACTAAAATGTGCGTACCTAGTTTTTGTCATCATCCTTTGCTTCTTCTTTCTCCCCCCCCACCCCCCCCCAAAAAAAAGTTTTTTTTTATTAGCTTTATCTTTTTAAGGCCATTGGAAGGGGTTTAATCCTTTCTCCTTTCAGGGGCCTGTTGGACCATACCATGGGCCCAAGCCCAAGCGTAACTCTATAAATCTTGAGTCAAGGACTTGGCCCACTGAAATAATATAGTGATAGCTACCTAAGAATCTCGGGAGAGTGGTTATCAGTTTATCCGGTAACTTGAATTTGAAATTATGGGTTAGACAGTTACCACATGAAACTGAAGACACTATGGGTTGTATATATACCACCCAGGTACGATAATGAGGATTATCTTCTACTCCTTAAGAAATTTCAATTATTTTACTGACTTAAGCATTGGAGGCATTCCCACGAACCCCCAAGCCCTATCTCTCTTTGGTTGCAAGTGATTGCATATGTGGAGCTGTGAAACACGTCTACAACAGTTGGCGCCATCTGTGGGATACCTGTCCTACAACTAGTGTGCTTTTCACATGCCTGCCACCACTTGATCCCAAACGACCAAGGATCAAGAGGCATCATCCAGAAACATGGAAGGAAACTTGTAGAGATGGTGGAGATTGTGAAAAAGCTAACCACTGAAGTCGAATCGCTTTGAAGGAAAACGAAGTCCTCAAGTTAAGGAATGGACCATCGGGGGAGGATACAATGCCTAGCCAGGCCAACAAAGTTGAGATGGAAGCACAAAGCGCAGGCAAACCTCCCCACGAAAATGAGGAGACAAAGAAGATGCATCATGGCCTGTGCAACATGATGGACAAATATGAAGAAATGTACAAGAAAATTAGGGCATCTTCCTCGGTCGACTAGCTGCTGACTAGTACCAATCTGTCGTATAGTGCAGAGATCATGGCAGTGCCACTCCCGCCAAAATTCAAAGTTCCTATGATAGACATGTACGATGGGTCCAAGGACCCTGTGGAACATCTGGAGACCTTTAAGGCTCACATGACACTTTATGGGTTTTCCAAAAAAATCGCATGCAGGGCTTTACCTTTGACCCTAAAGGGAATGGCTCAAGGATGGTTTGGAGCACTGCAGCCTAGCTTGGCCACGCGAGCCTACAACTCTTGTGGAGCTAGAATCATCCAAAGGTTTCACAGTGGGTTTTGAGGATTATGAAGCTCCTAAGCAAGCCTTGTGCCGCCTACAACAAACCTCTTTTCAGACCACAACCCAACAAAGGAGAGCCCAAAAATTGGCGAAGAAAAACATGACCCCGATTGGGCGTTATCATAAATCTCTCAATATTGGAAGGGGTTAATATAGTATTTGACCAAGTAGAATTGTTGTTCTTATCTATCCAAGCTTGTACCAAACGAACGCGAGCCTCTTCCTGGTCAAAAAGGATGAATTTCTTTTGCCACTCTTTGGCGTAGGAATACTTGTATTCTAGTTGGACCAACTTATTATGAGCCCTAAAGCTTTAAAGAGTCCCTTCCAAATGTCTAAAACCATGCAAGGAAAGGAATTCACGAGCGGTAATGTCAGGGTATTCATCACCTATGGGCTCCAAAACTCACCGCCAAAGAACACAACAAGCCATCAAAATCAGCCAAGATTGGACATAAGTTGAGTGGGAGCAAGACCAAAAAAGTCTAACACGTCGCACACAGGATGGACGAAGGGTAAACGAAGCCCCATCTAGAACATGGCTAAATACAAGGCCATAGAAACGGTCAAACCCCTCATATCTATGGCTCCACGGAGCTGCTCAGGCAGGCCCAAAACCACGGAGTCTTGGATCTCGTAATTATCCCTCTCAGAGTCCAACTCGTGGTGGCTGACAGACGAAGCCCATCGATGGCCTTTGAAGACAGAACGAGGAGCAACCACCCCCTTAGGGTGAGGGTTAGCGGCCATCTCCTCAGGAGGAGGGTCGTAGAGTCGTGAAGATTTGTCCCCACGTGAGCAAGAAGGGAGATTGGATTTGGAACATGCTATTGTTTCGAAAGGTAACAAGCAAGGGTGCACAGGGAAGCAGAGTGCCTGGAAGAAAGGGAGAAAACCAAAAGGGTGAGAGTAGAGGAAAGGAATGTTCGAGAAGAAAAAGTAATTGAATGAAAAATGGAATGGGGTATGTGAAGGGGCGTGAAAGTGGAACGAAGCCCTGATAGAGTGGCACGAAATGATGGAAAACCCACGTAATGAAGCGACACCACTATTACAAGTCCCATCAAACTAGGTGTGATGAGACTTCTTAGGGTAACTGGAAAGGGTTTAATCCTTTTCTCTTTCAAGGGCCTATTGAACCATATCATGGGCCCAAGCCCAAGCATAACTCTATAAACCCTGAAAGAATATAGTGATATCTACCCAAGAATCTCGAGAGAGTGGTTATCAGTTTATTCGGTAACTTGAATTTCAAATTATGGATTAGACAGTTACCACATGAAACAAAAGACACTATGGGTTCTATATATACCACCCGAGTACTACAATGAGGATTGTCTTCTACTCCCTAAGAAATCTCTATTATTTTACTGACTTAAACATCTGAGGCGTTCCCATGAACCCTCAAGCCTTATCTCTCTTTAGTTACAGGTGATTGCGTGCGTGGAGCTGTAAAACACGTCCACAACAACCATGATTTTGGATTTACTAAGAGAGGAGAGAGACCAACTATCGGCAGAGAAAGAAGCAACAGAGGGGTACAGAGAGAAGCAACAAATGGGGGGAGAGAGAGAGAGAGAGAGAGAGAGAGAGAGAGAGGGCTCATGATTTTGATTTGTAATCTTAGATCCGTGACGTGGCCTCCAGACCAGGTTCGTCACATCACATTGTGCGGTGTAAGAAATCTCAACCGGATGATAAATGGATTTTCTCTTCTATTAAAGCTTCTATAGTAAGTTTAGGCCCTTTTCTTGTAATCTCTGATTGTCTTTTGTGTGACTTGAAGATCCACATCATTTGTAACTATGGGAAGATCATCTGAAGCATTAATTATAATATATCTGACTTTTTTTTTTTGATGCCCGATGCCAGTGTAAGAACCTATAATGTTCGTGAGCTTATATTTTAGGCCCCATACGGATGTTCATCCAAACACTATTCAAACACACACTTTTCAATTTTAGATTTTCAAATTTTTTATCTAATCATTACAATTTTTTCAAACTTCCAAATAAAATACAAAAAATAATTCAAATTTTTTAAATTTCAAAATAAAATTTAATATTAAAAAATTATATTACAACAATATTTTAATTTTATAATATTTTTATTCAACTTTTTCTCTTTCATTTTTCAAAATTCTATAAAACATCTTATTTCGAACTATTTCACTATTATTCATTTCATCTCATCTCAACATCAAAACGCAAGCCATGACAAACAGGAGGAATGTGTGATCCATCTGGTAGTTTCAAATTGTACACAACTAGCCCAACCTTGGGTTTTGATTGGTACAGTCTTGGTCAGGGGCCAATACAAGAATTCTAGAAACTTTGGGGTGGGACTAATGGAGAAATAATATTAAATAATATATTATAGAATGAATAGAAAAAACATAAATAAAATTCTTCATAAATTGATAGTCTTACAACTAGAAATTAAAAACCGTACAAAAACACAAATTTCACTAATTTTTCCATCATATATAGTTGTACCCATTGATGTTTTTATAGAGAATAAGAACCATGTATCAACACTTTTATACTAATTTCTTTTTCAATATAAATAATTAAATAATTTGTAAGGAATTAGTTATCAATATCTTGTTGTGAAACCTTATTTTAATAAGAAAAATTCTTCTCCACTATTCACCATCTCATACCCCACACTTTATGAAAAATACTCTCATACTCTATGAAAAATACATCCACACTTAATGAAAAAATTATAAGTGTAGAGTGTGTAAGTGAATAATAGCTAATACATAGCATTCATCTTTTAACAATATTTATGATTGAGAATGCTCTTTCTGTAATAACCGTTGAACTGGGAGAGTGAACAAAAGACAAATAAATCTATCAATTAAATAATAGTTTTTTAACTTTCCCGTCTTTGCTAATTCCTAACGCAACATAAATGTTGTAGATAAGCTTTTCATATCAAGATGGTACTGAAGCAAATCAAATTCAAAGCACTACAACATGAGACGGCTTAAGATTTAAAGTATCCTCTCTTTTCTCTCTGAAAAGAGGTGGAGTGGTGAGTCTAGTGAGTGGAACGTGGGAGGCGGTTATAACGGAAGGAAAGGAATTTTGAAGGTGGTCCCTGTAGTGCGAGGAAGGTTGCTCTGGCTATCAACTGCCGTCAGGTGTCAGAGGAGGACGAAAACCACGACGAAAGGAGTGAAAATCAACCAGGTGAAGCCATTTTAATGGAAAGTCTAGTGCCTGTTACGGAGGAATGGAGGATTTGGAGGAAAAATGGAAGGAGTTGAGGCTGCTTGATGAGGAAAACAAGGAGATCAAGATTGATGATGATGATGTACCGGAGGAGCTGAGAAGGAAGGAACAGAGGTCTCTAATGGCGAAACTCTGTTCGGCAAGGCTGATCAACAAGGAAATGCTGGAAACCACATTAGGAAAATTTTGGAGAATCAGTAAGGAGGCTGTGTTTACTGAGGTGAGTCTAAATGTTTTTGCTATTGTGCTTGATAATATTACTGACAAACAAAGAGTCTGGTCTGGAAGACCATGGCTGTTTGACAACCAGCTGCTAGTCCTAAAAGAATTTGAGGGGAACACTCCTCTCAAACAAATTGAGTTTCACTCAAAGAGCTTTGTGTGAGATTTCACAACTTACCACTATCATGCATGACAGAAAAGGGAGGGAAGCAAATAGGGGATACGGTAGGAAGGGTGGAGAAGGTAGATGTGCAGGAAGATGGAAGTGGATGGGGGAAGTTTTTGAGTCAAATCCACATGGATATAACTCAACCCTTGGCAAGAGGAAGAACACTCACAATTAAGGGAAACAATGTCTGGGTTCCCTTTAGCTATGTGAAAATGCCAAGAATATGCTTCTTGTGTGGATGCATTTACTATGGTATTTCTGGATGCAAAGGGGAGGGGAACTCGAGAGGAGAAGGAAACCAGTATGGCCAATGGATGAAGGCATCACAATCTCAAAGAAACAGGCTACTTAACAATAGTCATAGGAGTAATGACGAAGGAAGTAGATGGAGAAGTGAAAAAGAAAACTTAACTCAAAATGGAGTAAAAGGGAGGGAAACAGTAGAAGAGAGTAGGAGGGAAAAAGAAAGTAATGAGGAAGAGACAAGAGTTAGTGAAACAAGCCTAGAGAGTGAAGATGGGGTGAGTAAAAAATCAAAGGAGGGAGAGGAGTTAGTAGGGGACAGCTTCTTAGAGGTAGGATGGATTAAACAAGTTGAACTTATTGATAAGGGAGACAAACACTTGTAGGAAGTTGAAGTGCAATTTGAGACTATGGTGGGTGAGGAAATCCATGTGGAAGAAGTAGAGAAAGAAGACACCCTAGTGGTGAATAGGGAGGTAGTCAAGAGGAGGGTATGGAAAAGGAGGGCTCGAGCTAAACACAAACCAGATGGGGCAGATTCCATAAAGAAAACACAAAATAAAAGGGTTGGAGCTTTGGTGGAAGGAATGGGTGGTGAGAAGCTAGGCAAGCGAAGGAAAGGGTATGGTTGGTGGATAAACGAGGCGGAGGCTGTGATGCAGCCTCGCCAACTATCATGAAACTCTTGAGTTGGAATTGCCGAGGGTTGGGGAACCCTCGGACAGTTCAAGATCTCTGCTCTATGACAGAGAAGTCAAAACCCAATATAGTTTTCATCATGGAAACTAAACTTAATAACAAGAAACGTGATAGAGTAAGGAGAAGACTAAGGTGTGATGGATGTTTTGGAGTAGATGCAGTTGGAAAAGGGGGGGGGGGGATTGGCTCTGTTTTGGAATGATGAAGTGCAACTGGAAATTGTAAACTATTCCCAAAGTCATATCAATGCATGGATTGGAGGGAAAGGGGAAATTAGATGGTTGTTAACTTGCTTCTATGGCCCACCTGAAACTATGAAGAGGAAAGAGGCATGGAGTTTGGTTAAAACTATGAAACCAAGTGGCAATAAGGGCTGGTGTATAGTAGGGGACTTCAATGAGATTACAACTAATGATGAGAAGTGGGGAGGAAAAGCTAGACCTGAAAACCAAATGGAAATATTTAGAGAATTAATGAGAGATGGAAACCTGTTTGATCTGGGATGGAAGGGTGACAAGTACACTTGAGCAACTCCCATACAGATGCAACCTTTACTAAAGAAAGGCTAGATAGAGCCGTGGCGAATCCTCAATGGATGAACACCTATACCGAGACATGGGTGGAAGTGATGCTGGCTAAAACTTCTGATCATAGGCCACTTTTAGTCCATATTAATGTGTAGGACCCTTCTACAAGGATGCAGGTAAGGCAGAGGAAAAAGGGTTTTAAATATGAGGCTTGTTGGGCATTAGAAGAAGAGTATGAAGTGATACTAAAAGAGGCCTGGACAGGCATCTCAAAGGTTATTGAATTTCTGGACAACAGTAGGAAAGCTCTTTAGAGGTGGAACAAAAATAGGAAGCAAAGGCACGGGCAGGAAATAGAGGAAAAAACCAAGATCTTATAGAATTTTCAAGCTATGGAAAATGGGAGTAATGTGGAGGAAATCAGAAAGGTCTCTAAAGAGATGCACCTAGCACTAGAGAAGGAGGACCTTTGGTGGAAGCAACGTGCAAAGAGGAACTAGTATAAGCATGGCGATAGAAATACCAAGTATTTCCATGCTTGTACCAAGGAGAAAAGGAAAATGAACTTTATAAATGAAGTGGAAGATGAAAACAACAGAAATTTTAATGGTTTCAAGAAGGTGGAAGAAACCTTTAGAAGGTTTTTTGGCAAGCTGTTTCAAACCACTAACCCAAGCCAGGATGAAATTGAAAGATGTCTGGTGGGAATGAGTGAGAAGGTAACTATAGAAATAAATGAAAGGCTGTCAAGAAGGTTCACATCAGTAGAAGTGGAGGAAGCGGTGAAACAAATGGCCCCCATTAAAAGCCCCTGGTCCAGATGGTTTTGGACCATGTTTCTACCAAAATCATTGGGGAGTAGTTTCTAATGAAGTGTGTAGAGCTGCACTTGATATTCTGAATGGTAGAGGGGGAATGGGGGTTAGGGACTTGGAGAGCTTTAATCTTGCACTCCTTGCTAAACAATGATGGAGGATACTCAAATATCCACTGTCCTTGGCAGCAGTGTTACTCAAAGAAAAGTACTTCAGATTTGGGAATTTTATGAATGCTAAGCTGGGTACTCAACCCTCTTTGGTATGGAGGAGCATATGGTCTGCAAGGGACCTCTTGAGAGAAGGACTCAGGTGGAAAGTGGGGGATGGGAAGGAGATTAATATATGGGGATCCAAAAGGTTGCCTAGACCCACTTCCTTTGCTATTCAGTCCCTAGTGTCTATACTACAGAAGGATGCCAAAGCTACAGAATTGATTGACAATTAGAAGGGAGAGTGGGATGAATAAAAAATAAAAACCATATTCTTGAAGGAAGAAGCTGAACAGATTCTTTGTATGCCTTTGAGCAGAGGTAGAGCAAAGGACAAGATCTTGGGGGCCAGCTAAGAAGGGTCTATTCACAGTCAGAAGTGCATATTTTTTGCACTTGGAATTAAAAGAAAGAAGCAAGGGAGAGAGTTCATCAGAGAAGAAAGAATGTGACATTTGGAAGAACATTTGGGACCTTGAGGTACCAGGTGTGACAAAGCTTTTCTTATGGAAAGCTACAAACAATTTGCTGCCAACAAAAGTAAATCTATACAAAAAAAAGATAACAATTGACAAAAGATGCCCTATGTGCAATGCAGAAGAAGAGACTATTGTACATGTTCTATGGGAGTGTCCTGTAGCAAATGATTTATGGGGTAATGATCCAAGCTATGTTAAGAAATGGACTAGATCAGAGGTGGATTTTCCTGGAACTTTGGGAGAAACTTATATGCAGACTCAACAAGAACCAGCTAGAAGAGGTGGCAGTGTTGCTAAGGAAGGTCTGGCTCAGGAGGAATGAATGGATCTTCGAAAAGAGATTGGATTGCCCTAGAAATTCTTTCATTGCCACGAGAGCAGCCTTGCAAGAATTTCAAGAGATACAGGCTCAAGCTCATCAAAGCATGCAGCATAAGGCACATCAGTTACTGGAGACTTGGGAGAAACCAAAAAGGGGATTTGTTAAGGTTAATTGGGATGCCTCCTTGGATGTAAAAAGAAAGAGAATGGGGATTGGTATCATTATAAGAGATGAAGAAGGAGAGGCTTTGGTGGTTGAGTGTGATCTAAAGAATAATGTGGTAAATGCAGCTGTTGCAGAAAGTTTGACCTTGAGGAAAGCAGCTGAATTGTGCTTAGAACTCAACATTCAAAAAGCTATCTTTGAGGGCGATGCAAAGGAAGTTGTTGAGGCTGTCTTGAGTGAAGAAGAAGTTGTTCTTGACTATAGTTCTATCATTGATGATGTTAAGTTTCATTTTAGAAATAGGACACATTGGTTTATTCAATTTGTTAGCAAGAAAAAGAACACAGTACCTCATACTTTAGCAAAGAAAGATATAGACATAGGAGAAGAACTAGTTTGGATAGAAGAGGTCCCAGACTTCATTGTGGGATGTCTTCTTGATGATACAAGTTGTAACACGTAATTGCTATGGAAAGTTTCTGAGGTTATTTTCAAAAAAAAAAAAAATCAAAGCACTGCAATTGATATGTCAAATGAATTTTTTCGTACTTTGTAAAATCCTAAAGATAAAACCATTCAACAAGATTGCAAATATCATCGTTGTTGAAGGACTTGCATGCAATTTTAGGATCCAAGGTTGAAAGAAAGAACTTTATTGCTTTCACTTTCTAAGGCTCCGATATTTGAGAACATTCCAATATTATAATTTATTTTATCATTATTTTTAATTTATTTTTATTATTTTTTATTATTATTCAATAGTTAAGAAGACTGTTTGGCTAGATGCGTAGCATTTGAAATGACTTGAGTTTGTTGTTGCAATGCTTGGCATAGAGAATTGTCTACTCTCATGATTTCTTTTATTAAATGCAAGATAAAAACAAACTAACTCAAATGATAGCTAATTATAAAAGTTGCATCGGCATTCCTAAGGCTATGTTTGGTTGTTAAACCCAATTCAATTTATCTCAAATTAATTATTGATGAAATTTATTATTTTTTAAATTTTTTATAAAAAAGTTAAACTTATCTCAACCTATTTTATATATTTTAACTTAAAAAGTTAAATCTATCTTAATGGAACTTATAGAATATTACTATTCATAATTTAATTCATCTCAATATCCAAACGCAGTTGATACGATTTGAATATAGAGGTGAGGTGAAAACATCTCACCTTACTCTGTATGGAGAGAGTAACTCTTATCCAAAGGGTAAGGCTGCGTTTGGATATTAAACTGAATTGAGTTGAGTTGAGATGATAAAATATTGTTAGAATATTATTTTTTAATATTATTATTATTTTAAGATTTAAAAAAATTGAATTATTTATTATATTTTATGTTGAGATTTAAAGAAATTATAATGATGAGTTGAGATGAATTTAATAATCAAATATATCACTACGATGGTTTTAGAGTTTTTACAAAATGACAAAATCCCACTGCAATGGATTTGCTTTTTCTCAAGATGGTTCAATCATCATTGGCATACGTACGGTATTTGCATAAAATAAGTTCAAAGAGTGAACCTCATCAATATGATCGGTTGAATTTGAAAATGGAAAATGATTTTAATCACAACAATTTTTATAATTTTTTATGTAATTATATTTTAAATAAAAAATATTTTTACAAGATATTTTATAAAAATAATTTAATTTTATAAAAATATTGTCATCTTATAATATTATTATGATTATAAAAATGAAATTTTGGGTATGTAATTTATTAATTACTATTATATGCAATGATTAGTGGGATCCACATCTTTCAAATCCCTAAAAAAATTAAAATTATCTCATCTCACTTCTAAATCTAAATAAACAAAATTTTTAAAAACCATCGGAACTTGTCTCATCTGAACTCACTATCCAAATGGGGGCCTTAAGTAAATCTGCCTGTGACAACATTTTTTAGTGCAATCAAAGTTGCCTTAAACACCCTTCTCTCTAAAAACCTCATTCGTAGATCCGGCTTGAGGGGTGGGAGCTTCGGCTCCCTTCCCCTCCCTCCCTCCTCCTCCTCCTCCTCAATCCCTTCTCTTCTATGTAATTTTTGTTTTGTATTTTTGTGTATTTTCAGGCGAAATAAGAGTGAATCGCCGATCTGAATCTTCCTCCCGCCACAGGCCAGCACGCGCCCCGCCATGGTGATGCCCTGCCGCCAATCTTAAAGACCACCGAATGCGGCACCAAACGGAGCAGCGAGTAGCCCGAACGCGCGGCTTGAAGTTTCGGCGTCGTCTGGCGCGTGGCCTTCATGCACCACCCGGGAGCCCCCTGCCAACACCACGCTCGGCGTTTCTGGAGTCTGTGAGTCCGGGATCTCCAAGGTCGACTGGCAGTTCCCTTCCCAGAGTGGCGCGTGTACTTAGGGGTGTAACTAGTCCTATTTTGGATAAAATCTAGGACCGAACCGGTATGTACCGGTTTTGTATTTTTCAAAACCGATTACGCACCGGTTACCCTCCTAAACCGGTACTTCCGGTTTTACCGGTTTCCGGCCCGGTCCGGTCCGGTTTTTCGGTTTTTTTAAAATGTAAATTTCACAATTTGTCATTAAAAATTTGTTTATAAAAAAAAAAATTGATTTTAAAAAAATTATTTTATACTTTTATTAATATATTAGACTATATAATAGTATTAATATTAAACTATTGGTATAGTTATAAGTTATATATTAGTATTAGTTCTAAACTTTTAGTGATTTAGTATTAACATTTTATGTAATAATTTATAAATTATAATAAGAAATTATTTCATATATGTTATATATAAAATTTCACATAAAAATTTATAATTATACATTATATATAAAACTTATATATATTAATATTTAATATATATAAAATATTTTGTATAAAACTTATATATAAAAATATTATTTTTTATTTTTTTTAATTAACCGGTCCGGTCCGGTCCAAAAAATTCCGAAACTGGAACCGGCCGGTTTTTACGTTTTAAAAACCGGTTTCGGACCGGACCGGTTCAAAAACCGGTCCGGTCCTGTCCGGTCCTGTTTTTCGGTTTGAATTTACACCCCTACGTGTACTGCATGCGCCACAGCAGCCTCTGTGTTTCGTTTTCTTTTGTTGCAGTGTTTTTCTTTGTAGTTTTCTTTGTGTAATGTAGTTTCTAGGTTAATAAAAATCTTAAAAAAATTAGTACCTTCGGACTTTGGTCCAAATGAAGTATTAGTCCCCCTCCGCGTTGACGGGGTTGTTGGGGTTTGGTATACCCTACCCTGCTTAGATGGTGTATGGGGCTTTGTAACCTCTGTCGTGGACAGATGTGGTATTTTCTCTAAAGATCTAGGTCTTTAGAGATTTATTGTCTGGACTAGACCATGTCAGTCACGAAAGTATACTGGGAAGATATTAACGATTGTAATTGATTTGTTTTTCAAATCAACTTTATAAGTCATCTCTTAATGAAGGTTAACACCCGTTTACTCAAAAAAAAAAAAAAAAGTTGCCTTAAACAAATTTATCAAGATACACACAAAATTAAAATAAGAGCTCCACTAGGTATCTCTAGCTTGTTTTAATGCACTAATTTGATTAACCCCTTTACCGGTTGCAAGTTCACAAATAGCAATAATGTGCAATTCCAACTTCCTCAACAGTATGCAATTCATCATTATGTTTACAGAAAACACAAATAATATTAATGATAAAAGTTAATATCACTTCTCTTGATATTGCAACTAATGTTAGTTGTAATCAATGGATCGTAGAGTGCACATAATATGAATGACACTCCTTACAAAATAAAGCTTGTAAATCATTCCACTCATGATGCATATTATTGATACCATTGTACCCTTGCCCTCGAATGCTTTGTATGTTGAGATTGGGGTGACTAAGAACTACACATTTCCAATTTGAGAGTCATGGCATAGGTATTCTCAATATGTACAAGATCAAATAAGTGTTTTCTTATAAAACTATCTTCATCAGCAAATCTTAAAATGATTTTAATTGATATGAGATCTTATGATAGAATGAGAGTACCATGTGTCTGTACTTTGAAATTATGTAGTTATTACTCCAAACCAAGATCCGGGATTATCGATTGGTCGATTAATTGTGTTCATTCATAGATTTGTTACTACAAAAAAACTTTAGAAAATTCATTAGCATACTCTAAAAGACCGAAAAAAATATGTTGCTCCATACACAAAATCTTCATGTGAGGAACCTCCAAATACATGAAACATCCTGCTTTCTTTATGTCTCGAAACCACCTAGTATGAGGTTGTATAAATCTTCCAAAAATAGAGAGTTTGATGTTGTTCAAGGAACTGACTTCCCATTAAAACCCAGATGGAACCGATCAATGTTTTAAAACTAGCTATTAACCATATATAATATATATATATATATATATATATATATATATATAAGATTCATGGTGGTATCCAGCATTCATGCATGATTATGTGTTAATGTTTCATTGATCAACTTTGAGGATGAAAAATAAGAGAGAATCTAATTTTGTATTAAACTTTTAAAATGCTTGATTGCAAGACTAATCCACTATTTCTAGTAACTACAATGAAATAAGCTTAACCAATTTCAAACATAGTCCTAAAAACACGTGCTAAGGACGAATGCTATTCAACCAATAGAAAAGCCATGTCATTAGAACATATATATAAATATATATCTATATAAATATATATATATATATATATATATATATATTTCCTTCTCCGTCTCTCAAATTGGTATTTTCAAAAAAAAAAAACAAAATCTTATAGCTTATCCATCTGATCCATAAGCCCTCATATATAGATGGAGTACATAGGCTTGTGACATGTTAGGCTAGCTAAGAACCCTCTCATCAATCTTTCACAAAAGGGATACAAAATATGGCACGTCTTCAAGCGATACAATAATATTTCATAGAAAAAGTTAGGGATTTCACTGGAGGATCCCGCTGGGAGCTCCCGCTCCCATTAATATTATTATTATTTTATTTAGTAATTAAAAAAGTATTGTTTAGGTAATTTTTTTTAAAAATAATATTTAAAAGTATTAAAAAAATAATGTAAAAAAAAAAAAACTTGAAATGACCTAACGGGAGCTCCCAACAGTGGGTATAGACCCACCCAATATTTCATGGGTAATTTTCTTTATACATCGCCCTTATCTTTATATTAAACAAATACTTTATGTGTTGGCCATTTTATATCCGTTAATAAGATATTTGTCTTACATTGACAAAATTTATGTCAAGATTTCTATCATTTGCTTTCTTTTTGTCCCTCTCCAAAATTGTAAACACATTTTCTTATCAATCTACTTTAATTACATCATTTCTATTTATTTCTTCGAAAAATAAAGGTTGGTTATTTAACATAAGGAAGATTTTTTATGAAAAGTATTAACAACTTTCTAAAATAATTCTAAATGAAAACAAAGTGATGTAGTCAATAACAAAATGTCGAGAAAGAGTTTACAATTTTTTTTTTTTTTTTTTAACTTTTCGTCATGAGCATTCCGTTTTTAGAGGATCTTTGGTCTAAAACTTATTCCAAAATAAAAAACCAGAGAGCGATTACTTTTCAATAATCAACACTAGCTAGACTGTAAAATTACCATAGAACTGTCAATGACATAGACGAATTAAACAAGTCTACCTGATCTCTTTTCTTGTAAAATTTTCATTTCTATATAGCTCTAACGCTCACGTAATGGTAAAGAAGAAGAAAGCCAATTGATCCAAACAACAGTACTTCTTCAACGAAAGTCAGATTATCTCGAATGGAGTTGTTACGGATTGTTGCCCGATCGAATCAGTTGTATTAAAGGATTTGTTAATGTCAAAAATCGCACAACAGTCTGGAATGAGAGAAAGAGTCATTACCGACTCGTTATAATGATTTGGGCCTCGATCGGTGTAGTCTGGAGCCCCTGACTTGTTCCGGTGCGGCTATGCGTACGTCCATAATAGTGAATGGAAAATAAATACTGAGAATGTAAAAGAAAGGAAGACATAGATAAACGTGGTTTGACATAAAGCCTGCATCCACAAGATTTTTGGGGAGGGAATATCCACTATAATAAGCTTATTTACAGTTCCTTATAGCTTCTCATTTCTTATTGTAAAATAGAAATCTCAAATATATTTGCTGGAGAATATGTTCTCACTGGAGCCCTTTTCGAGAGGTTGAAGAAGATGAAGAATAAGTTGAAGTCGAAGTCGAGAAAGTCCCATTGAAATCATATAGTCGTTTCTTTTTATCTAACTCCTCTTTTTGCGTGCCATTAGGACTGGTGAGGATTGACTGTCTTTTCCTTCCATGTCTAACATCTTCATCTTCTTCCAGCTTTTTTCCTTCCCCTCTTATCCCTTCTTGGTTTTTCTTCTGACATCCTCCTTCTCAATGTCTCTTCTTTATCCTCATTTGCTCTCTCTCTCTCTCTCTCTCTCTCTCTCTCTCTCTCTCTCTCTCTCTCGTCTCCAAGTGGTGGCCTTTAGGTAGGCTGGGCCTAGTCTTGGGTTGAATATTTTATCTCTTTCAGTTGCCCGTGATTCTTAAGGTCAATTCGCTCCAAAAGAAGGTCTTGAAAATATTTAAATATAAAATATGCAGTCAAAATGATCCACTGAGATCCGTAGAGAAGTAAATCCCTGGAGTGAGTTCCTAGTTATTCGTTTCACTTGCGTTAAGAGATAAGGATTTCCGGGCATGGAGTTAGGCAGGAGGTGTACTTGACCGCGTAAGACATAAGTGCGAAGCTCGGTGTGGTGATAGGTATACTTGACCACGTAAGGTGCGAGCGCGGATCTCGGACGTGGCGAGAGATGAACTCAACTGCATAAATGATGAGCGCGGAGCTCAGACGTGGCAGAAGAAGAACTTGACCACGTAAATGTCTAGCACAGAGCTCGGTAGTGGTAGGAGAGGTACTCGACTGCCTAAGTGGCGAGCGCGGAGCTTAGCTGTGGCGGGAGATGTACTCTACCTCGTAAATGGTGAGAGATGAACTTGACTGAGTAAATGGCAAACACGGAGCTCGGCTATGGCAGGACAGGCACTCGACAGTGTAAGTGGCGAGCATGGAGCTCAGTTGTGGCGAGAGATGTACTCAACCGCATAAGATGCGAGCACAAAACTCGGTGTGGTGGGAGATGTACTCGATTGCGTAAGTTGCGCGCGAGAGTAGTCAAGCAATCAAGTGACTTGCCTACCCACTCGAACGCCTGAGAGGCCGGACAGTCCCTGACCTTTCCCGCATGTTAACTCGTTATGAAAATGGTGGTAAGTCAGGCAGTTGAAAGACTAAACCTGCCTATTTGGCTTGTTGGAGATCGAGCAGTTCATAAGACTGGACTCGCATGTCGTTATTGAAAAGCATATATTCATCTGACATTTTTTTTTTTGATGGTGTTGGTGAGATTTTACTTTTCCAAAATGAAATGTTGTTAATGTTTCAATTTCATTGTGGGTGTTGGAGTTTCTATGTGTTAACCCACGCAAAGGGGTCATGGAGCCCGTCGAACCCTTGGATCCACCTCAGCGGTTGCTGAGCCTGTCGACTCATTCCTGAATGTATCCTACACAAGGCAGTTGTGGATTTTGAAGGCTTGTTAACTCTGAAAGAAACCCGCTGGCAGCGGTTATGGCACAAGTTCATACACCCAGCGTTCGCTGGTGGAGATGTCGTCCCGTGGTTCTTCTCGTCTGCCCTTGTGGATTGAGGGAAGGGATAAGGTAAGCCCGTGGAGAAACGGTACTAGGCTCCCCAAGTCTTCTCGCGACCTCGTAGACTGAGGGAAGGGATAAGGCACGCCCGTGGAGACACAGTGCTCGGCTCCCCTGGTCTTCTCGTCACCCTCGTAGATTGACGAAAGGGATGAAGCAAGCCCGTGGAGACATGGTGTCGACTCCCTTGCTCTTCTCGTCTCCAGAAGTTCGGGAGTCGGTACAAACAATTGGGGCGTTTAATCAAGTTATAGAAGCCAAACCGGTTAGCGTAAATAATTTCCAGCCACAAGCGTGAGATTTGCATACTTGGATTGTCTCATTGGATCGTAGAGAAATTTTAAGGCGTGTTGCCCGCAAGCATCCGTGTTTTAATGGTGACAGAGATATGGGGTGCTTGCGTGCATGTTAATTCCAAGAAATCAATTCTAATGGAGACAAACTTGGATGTTAGAGGGGTGCGCAAGTGGGGTTGGGCAGCTGGTGTTTCTTGCTACAGGAATCAATTTTTTTTAGTAAAATTAAAATTAACATAAATATAAAGATAGACAACCGGTGCATTTTAGACGTTGTGTGCAAATTTTGCTCACTGAAATTGTTTGCTGATTGCTACTTCTCTTCTTCCTTAACCTCAATTTTTTTTGGCAATCCGTGACAATGGGCGAACCAAACATGGTCCTTGTCGTGGTGGAGGACTCGGGGTGTTACAGGTTGCACACTGCATTAAGCGTTGGCCAAGGAAGATAGCCGAGTTTGATGTGTTTTTCTGAGTAGGAGGTGGCTGAGATATTTCTATGACTGCATGCATATGGTCGAGCAGTCGCTTAGACCAAGAAACTCAGATGATCACTTGTGAGCATGGCATGATGATCGTGTCCGGGGAATCCTGTTGTTGGGCAACGTTGGTGAGGAGTTTCAGCCGTGATAAAGGAGAGTGGTATCGGGCGAGGTTGGCGAGGAGGGAGGACTGAGAAGCAAGTGGCCGAGGAGCTTACTGTTTAAGGTTGCCCACCAGTGGCTGAGGAGCTTGTTGGCCAAGGCTACTCACTAGTAGAGGAGTTTGTTCAAGGAGTTTGTCTTGGCCGAGGAGTCTGTTCTGCTGAGGAATCTATTCGAGGAGTTTGGCCGAGGGGAGACCTCGGTGTAAGTGGGCAATGAGTCTAGTGGGGGACTCTGCCATGGGGCATGTGAGGAGGTCTGGTCAGATCTCTAGTCATGGGTAAGGTGCCAGTGGTCGAGAAGCTCACCACGTGGGCGAGGAGGCCAAGGAGGACATGCCCAATGGCCGAGGAGCTTACAAGATGGACAGGGAGGTCGTGACAGTGTTGGCCGAGCAATGCATGGAAACACGTAGCCAGGGAGTCCATGGCCGGTGGGATAGGTCTCGTTGGCGTTCTCTGTCACTAGGAGGTAGCACGCCGGCAACCTTAATAGCTCGTTGACGGCTGGCAGACAACTATGAGTCTCGGCATGGTTGGTGTCCTGGAGGTTGGTGCTTCGGCATTCGTTGCAGTTCAGGAAGGGAGGCTCCTTAATGGAGACAGAAACCACCGGCGACCAAAGTGGTGGTCATCGGTAGTTGTACTAGGCCATCCGCAGGGTTGGCAGGGAGTTCTAGCCGCTTGAATTTCGTGCATGTGTTGCCTGCGGGTTGGCCGCTGTTGGTTAGAGGTGGTCGACGACCACTCCAGAAGAGGAAGAAAATGTCGGTGGGTCACTAGGTGGCCGCTAGAATCCCTGTCATGCCACGGAGAGGCTGAGCTAAGGAGTTCCTATCGCTGCTCTCTACTGCACATAACGTGCATGGGTGTGTGGCTGCAAGCCATCGTTGCCCGTCGTGTGTCGGGGCATGCCAGTGGCGTTTAGGCTGGGACAGAACACGCCAGCGGTCCACATGGTGGTCGCCGACACCCCTAATGTGCCACGGTGGGACTGGGCCATGTGTAGACTAGTGCACATGGCTGACGCGGGGAGGATCTCTGCCGGAGGGAGGTGGTCGGGGACAACTCTAGGGACATCAGATGACGCCGATGGTCAATTTGGTTGCTGCCGTCTAGTCCACGCAGCTCGTAGCATGCTCCCGCGAGTACGCCGCGTGCCTCGTTGCGTGGCCGTCGGCCACCCTCAGCCCACCTGGGTGGTCGGCGACCACATCTGCCCCGACAGAGCAAACGGGCGAGCCAAGGGGTGCTTGCAGGTGTCCTCATCGGCACCTTGCCCAGTGGGCGAGGGGAGCCCAGGGTGCACAGTAACATGCACCCCCCATTGTGCATCTCGTGCATTGTGCACGTGTGTGCACATGTTTGTTTCTGCATGTGTATTCTAAGTGTATTCATTGTATTGCATCATCGCTCCCATACTCCCCCTTTTTACACAGTACCCTTAAAGGGTACTGAGCAATTGCAATTCAAGCGATGAGTAACTTAGGGTATTCGCCCAGTTTTTGCAACAGTGCTACCCATAAAAATAAAAGTCGAAGGATTGAGAATATTTATCTAGGAGACATTCATGTACCATTTTGGAAATTATTTAGCATGCCAGAAAGTCTCCATTCTCCCACTTCTGGTGTAAAATGTAACTCAATCTCATAGACGACACCAACTGTTAATGTCAAAAATCACACAATAGTCTGGAAGGGGAGAAATAGTCATTCCCGACCCACTATGACGATCTAGGCCTCGATTGGTGTAGTCTGGAGCCCCCAGCGTGGTCAAGTGCGGCTATGCGTATGTCTATAGAAGTGAATGAAAAATAAATACTGAGAATAAAAAAAAGAGGGAAACGTATAGATTTACATGGTTCGACATACAGCTAAGTCCATGCAATTTCTGGGGAGGGAATATCTACTATAATAGGCTTATTTATAGTCCTTCATAGCCTCTTCTTTCTCACTGTACAATGGAGATCTTGAATATATTTGCTGGAGAATATATTCTCGCTGGAGCCCCTTTCGAGAGGTTGAAGAAGCTGAAGAAGTCAAAATTGAAGTCGAAAAAGTCCCCTTGAAATCGTCTAGACATTTCCTTTTATTTGACTCATCTTTTCGTATTCCCCTCAGGAGTGGTGAGAATTGGCTGCCTTTTCCTTGTGTGTCTGACATCTTCCTTTCTTTTTCGTTTTTTTCATTCTCCTCTTATCCATTCCTGGCTTTTCTTTTGACATCCTCCCTTTCATTATTCCCTCCTTGTCCCCCTTTGCTCTCTCTCTTTTGTCTCCTAGTGGTTGCCTTTGGGTGGGCTGAGTCTAGTCTTGGATTTGAATATTTTATCACCTTTAGGATTGTAACAGGTTGTGTCTTGTACCATCTTTTTAAATAGATATGTGACTTTCATGGTTAGGCTTGTAAATAAACAAAATTACTTGATGAGTCATTCGAAATCAGTTTAATTAAAATCTTAGTTCGGTTCAATTTGTTTATTAAATGAGTTAGTATAGCTTTGAATGTATTAATTTTTGTATCAATGTTTTTATGTACGTAATAAGATTATCTCAAAGTATTTAAAGTGATAGAAGGAAATTATATTCTTAATACCTTGTATAAATATATTTATAGATATATGTTTAAACTATATAAAAATATTAACAAAGATTCTACAAAATTTATAAATAAAGTTATAAAATACTTTATTTTATCAAAATGATGATGTAACTCGTGAATAAATTCAAATTCATTCCAATAATAAATAAGTTGTTTGCAAATATAAAATATAACTCAATATTAAGTACGAGCATAATTCCGTTTGAACAAAAATCAAACGTACAAGACTTAGAATACATTTGAATGTTAAATTGAGTTGAGTTGGGATGATAAAATATTATTAAAATATTATTTATTATTATTTTGAGATTTGAAAAAAATTATAATAATGAGTTGAGATGAATTGAGATGAATTTGCTCTCCAAACGAAACACTATTTGTGTATTGAGAATAGTATTATCATTATATCTCATTATTCTTTATCATTTTATTATTATTTTTTACTTACTTTTTACTATTATTTAATAATCTATCATTATTTTTTCTTGTTATTTACAGAATAACTAAAAATACTTTATTATTCAAACGCAATCTTAAGATTCATTTAGATAGTAAGTGAGATAAGATAAGTTGAGATAATTTGTAAATAATAATAAAAGTATTAGTTGAAATTAAATGAGATGAGATGAAATGAGGTGAGATAATTTCGTCTCATCTCTATATCTAAACGGATCCTTAACTATCGCTTAGTTATTTGTTTAAATTCAACTCCTTTATAGTCTAAGTTAGATCATAAAATTCTAGTGATAGATGATGTGGGGATTACTAGCCCCATTGGATTGTGTCTCGAAGATTCAAAAGGATTCAAACCTCCGTAGAAAATAAATGGTAACAGATAATAAACTTATCATTACGTCGAAGACATGCTCGATGCGGAAACAGTTTATTCTATTTTATTTTAATAATTTTTTTAAATTTTTATATAAAATATAATAAATAATTTAAATATTTAAAATTTTAAAATAATAATAATAATATAAAAAAATAATATTTTAATAATATTTTATATAAAATTATTAAATTCTATTTCATTTTACTATTTAAATAAATGCATAATAAAAGTAACTCCATTTTGTAGCGTGAAGCGCAAGAAATACATGAGAAAACTGGTCTTTCACGTGTCTTCCATCCATTAAAAGGGCGAAAGCATCGTTGTTCGAGCAGAAGAGCTGAACCCATCAAATCGAGCGGACGAGTTCAATTGTGATTTTCCATATACCATTTTTATGTCCGTCTAGTGCTCAAAGTCACATGCAAGTGACAAAATAGACATTACAAAGAAAGTGACAAAATAGACGGTACAAAATCCTCTTTGCTCTGTCACCCGTCTCTTGAATGAGAGTTCTATATTCAAGGGCTCAATACTTCACTGTGTAAACCCAACCTCGTTGCTTTGACCAAGGCATGGACACCGACGGAGCACGGAAGTGGGGTTTCAACGGGAACCCAGAGTTAAACGCTTCCTCCATTTCCGTTCGAGGTGTTCTGAACCAGCTGATGGAAAATCGCAATAAGGACGACAATCGGCCCACCATTCCTCTTGGCCGTGCTGATCCCACAATGTTTCCGAGTTACCAGACGTCCCCTTCATTCGCTGACGACATTGCTGATGCTGTTCGGTCCTTCAAGTTCAACTGCTACCCTCCCTCCTTCGGTGTAGCTCAGGCTAGGAGGTATGCTTCAAAATCCTCCCTGTTTCAATGATTTATCCTGCAAATTTGTCAGTACGCTTTAGTTCCAAGTCGTACTCGAAGCTCCTCCCTCCCCTTGAAATTGGGAATCAAGACTGTTTTCAAAATCCGCGGTTTACTTGCGTAACCGGTCAATATGTATAAGTAAAATATACAAATTTTCAGCTGAAAAAGTCTATAAAGTTTTTTTTTTTTCTTATCAAATGATAATGGATGATAAAAAAAATAATGAATAAAATAAAAAAGAAATAAAAATAAATATAGTTTATGATGTCCAAAGTCCGCAGGCTTTTGGCCTTTGTATTGTATGATGTGGCGTCTACACAAAAGACAAGCATTGCTCGGTTGTCTTCTGATAAGGTGTTTCTACTTGCTCCACTTTACTGTGAATTTTTTTTGTGCAGAAAGATTCCAATTCTAGATGTCATTGCAATGCATGCAAATAAATACTACTAACGTTTTGTTTTTCAATTTTTTTTAATTTTTTTATCCCTAGCTCTCAGGCTATGACTCATTTTTTTTTTATATGATTTTCCAAATCGTTACTTTCTTCGGCGCTACTATTTTTTTGAAAATTTGGACAATAATCTCCTTGCTTTACTCTATTTTCTATTTGAGATTTTATATTTCTGCAATTTGTTTTTTGGATATGGCTAAATACAGTCATGAAATGTGTAGTATCTGCTTTTTGAGAAAATTTTTTATTAAGAGATTAATTTTTTTTTTTTTTTTTTTTTTTATATATGTTATAGATTTATAATTTTTTTTGAAAAAATATGCAGAATGCTTTTTGAGAAAATTTTTTATTAAGAGATTAATTTTTTTTTTATATATGTTATAGATTTATATTTCTTTTTTGAAAAAATATGCAGAATGCTCGATTGCAAATATCATTTCTAATTTTTGTTAGGATTTATGTCTAAGCAAATTAGGACCATCCGTCTCAAATTCCGTTCGCTTTAGTTAACAGGAGAGTATTGCCACTTTGTAAGCCTGCCAATATCAATCTATTTATTTTTTCAAAAACCAAAATTAAAATACAAAAGTGAAACACAACATGAAAAAAACAGAAAAAGACAATAAAAAAATAAAAACAGATTTGCAGCAGTGGAGGTATTTTTGAAAATAAGAAAAAAAATAGTTTGACGCTTACCCCCACGCTGCTTTCGTTAACTAATGTGGATGAAATTTGTAATGGAGGTGACTAATTCAAAACTTGTCACACAACGTGTAACCCAAAGAAAAAAAAAAAAAAATGCACAAGTGCCAAATCTCAAAATAAGATAAAACACGGGATTGTTGTCCAAATTTTCTCTATTTTTTGTAATCAATTGTAACAGTTAGATATTAATGGGAGGGCAAATTACAAGCTTACAACTTAGGTTTCCAGTGACTGTTTTAGTAATTTAGATGACAGAAAAAATAGTTTGGGAGACAATTGTATTTTCCTTATTATTATTATTATAAAAAAATCTAGTGAATGGTTATAAGGCTTTGGAAGAAATTTTATACGCAACCATGTTCACTGAGCCACTTTAAAAATTGTTGTTTGAAGAAGGAGATTGCACAATGAATATTTCTTAGCTTCTACTGAGGCTAGGAAATGGGTGGTGAGCTGCAAATTCCAATTAAACCTTAGAGGAAAATGTGATATATATGAACAAGCATATATTTATATATGTATGTATGTGTACGTGTGTTGTCTATTTGTAAATGTAAAGGAGGTGTCCCACCACCGGTCATGATCGTTAACTTGCAAGTCGTTACATAGGCGGCACGGCGTGCCTGTAATACCTCTGATGCCTAAGTCAACAATAAATGAAGGATAATAACTCAAGAGTGTTTAATCAGATGATTAGAGGGTTACATGTTGCTCCTATATATAGGCGTGGAGAATGTTGGATGAGGATCATAAATTGATCAACTTTGCATAAGGTTTAGCCATTATAAGGTGTATCCCTGACGTATCAGAATTATCTAATCACCACGTTATCTATATCCATAACATGAGGGTTTATCTGCCCTAATAAATAGGGTGGCTAGGGCCTCCGTTCGATCCATGCGGCTACTTTGAGTAGTTATCCTTTATGGATGATGGGCCTTGGGCCCTTAGTTTGGGCTAGGCCAATATTAACTCCTCTAGTTATCTTGCTAATTTCTCTCGCATGTAAGCGTGGGGAATTCACCAATGAGGGATTTGTTTAGTTTGCTTTTGACGTATAAACATCTCGCTTCGCTCAAACAAGGGGTTTGAGATCCCTAGACTACCCCACTGAGGGTTTAGACCTACGGACTACCCCGCTGGGGGTTTTAGACCTATGGACTACTCCACTAGCCTATTAATTACTTTGCTCGTCGTTTTCACTTACCAAGAGGCGAGAATTTCAAACTTGAGAAACGTGCGTACGTTGCCCAGTAACCGTCGCCACGTTCTCGTTCAGCCACGTCATTTAGTCAAGTAATGATGATTTGCAGCCATCACCTACTCCTTCTCATTTTTCATCTTCTTCCCGAATTCTTCCTATCTTCTTTACGTTCTTGAGACCCCACTATTTCGACTTCTTGACCTCTCTCATCATTTCCTTTCCCTCTGCTTCTTCACTCTCTCATTTTTCCTTTCTTTCTGCTCCTTCATCATCCTCATGGCCCAACGAAACACATCCCAAACCCCTTCTATCCCAGAGTCTTCCTCTGTTAAAGATGTCCCATGCTTCGAAGGTTTTGGGTGGCGTTCCATCCTTACTGCTAGGGACTTTGCAAATTTACGCAACACCTACAGGATTCTAGACTCAATACTCCGGGAACTCCCTCACCGTGGCTACGTCGATGAAGAAAGGTTCGCTGAAAAGGTTGCTCTTCTTGTTTGTTCCCAAACCCACGGTTTGCGATTTCCTTTCTATTGCCCAGTACGCAACGTTCTTGATCTTCTGCGGCTAGCCCCTACGCAGCTTCATTCTCACGCGTGGCGGGTTCTTCTTTGTTCTTGTATTGTATTGTGTTTTGTTTGGTTTTGGAACCCGCTCGGAAGAATACCCAGATTTAACTGTCTGAAAGTTCTTGGCTTTTTATTCTTGGAGGAGCTCTCCAGACAACATTTGTAGCTTTCGGATTAAAAACCAACGGTCAAGGGTCGCATTTTCCTAACCAAGGTCATGGTGCCATCTCCCCCAATGAAGCCTTCCTCTAAGTTTACTCCAAAGGTCTTGCGGAAGCGCTCTCGCGATGCTACTACAGATACGCCTTCTTCTGCGACGAAGGAAGGGGGGGCTGTGGGCACGGGTGTTGGCGCCTCCCCCACGGCTAACCAACCTTAGGGCACCCTGCTTTCTACCCCCAGTCGTTTGCCAACACGCGTGCCTTCTCCAAGTCTTAACGACCTTGAAGCCTTGATGGGTCAAGCCCTTTCTGACCTAGCGACCGCTTTTGATTTTGGTCTTCCTTCTCAACAACTTCATTCTATGTCTAGTCTGACATTATAATTCCCCACATTTGAAACTTTTGATTTGCCAAAGGAAAGCAGCGAGGTCAATGTGGATATGGACACTGCCTTTTCATTGAGCCTTGCCGATCGGGTGGCCCATGAAGGAACTCAGGGCGGTGAAGATGGTGTCCTAGGCAATCGTGGTGCCTAGGGCAGAACGCTCCTATTATAGAAGAACTTGAAGAAGAGAGTGAGGGCAAAAGTTCAACTCTCCACTCTTTGCACACCACTGTCTCCGGGGGAGAGACTCCTCCACTTGACCTGGGGATTGGCGGCGGCAAGGTTTCTATCCCCTCTCCTTTTCCCTTCCATTGGGGATGATCCTCTCCCCTAGAGGAGGGTGTTCCTTTGGGCAGTCTCGCGAATGAGGATGTCAGTCTGGGGGATGTTGAACTCACTTACACTGATGTTGTTCACCTAGTGGAAGATTTGGGTATGGCCTCTAGGATTGGGGCTGGCTCAGTGGCGGCGTCTCCTGAGGCTTTCTCCCTTGGCCTCCGCTATGGTCCTGAGGTGAGGGATGATGGGGAGGTGTTGGGAGGTGCTTGTACCTCCTCTGGTCTTGCTAGGGATGAAGCCGCCAGCAGCATTAATAGCCGGCTAAGGAATTTCCTCTCTGGGGTACCTTTGATTGGATATTAAATTGTGCAAGGCATACAAGATAATTGCTAAAGTCCTTGCTAATTAGTTGCGTAGGGTTATGGAGAAGATGAATTAACAAGCCACAACATGTGTTTGTCAGAGGTTGAGAAATTTATAATGTTCTTATTTCTATTGAATGCTTGGATTGTAGGTTCAATTTTGTGCAGTGTGGAAGATGGTCCCTATCTATCTAGTGTGGTGCATTGGAGGGACATGAATAATAGAAACTTGAGGATCATGAGTGGACGATGGAGGAAGTTAAAGGTTTCTTTTTCAGTACTTTGTTCCTTTGGGCAACTTCCATTGATTTTAATGGGCTGAGATTTCATGACTTTCTTGTCACTTCATTCTGGTTAGGTGTTCCCTCATGTGCTCTGTTTATACTTAGGCTATGCCTTTTGCATTCTTTAATAATGAAGTTTTTTAAGCATATTTTCCTAAAATCAAAAAAGAAAAAAAATCTAAACCCTTGAAAGAAAAATTCTAAAAGAATCTAAACCTTGAAAGTCTTGAAGGCCCTAAATCCTATTCCCTGGAGTAAAAAGACTAATACCCCTAGAGAAATGATATATACAAGCCAAATGCACAAGCCTCGCACAAGCCCTTTATAAAAGAGTGGACCTCACCATGAAAAAGTGTGAAAACTCACTTTTTCTTAATGGGGTCCACAATTTTACAAAAGGCTAGTACCTTTGGGGCTTGTATCTAGCATTACTCATACCTCTAATCCATAAATGTTTGAAGCCATAAATCATACCTTACACTGTGTATGTTCAAACCCGCTTGCTTTAGGTATAAACCCGCTTGCTTTAGGTATAACTAAAATTATAACATTCTCGTCTCAAGTTAAAACTTCATTTTTAACTTCACATTACTTTTATTTAGCAACAAAAAAACAAATGGCAGCATAAATTTTTAATGTTATATAGCTTTGGTTTTATTTAGTATGTGAAGATGACATATTAGTGGTGTATGTTCACATTTATAACATCAAACAGACATATAGATCATAATTAACATTCCTAATTTTCACAGAGGCTAGAGTTTGAAATCAAGTTTTAACTAGTGAGGAGGTAAGTAGTATCAGAAATTTGTGTCATAAACAACATATCACAGTCAGGTATAAATGATATAACAATTTTGTTAAAACTCTGAAAGTGAGTTCTTATATTGGCAAATACAAGAATAGTGCAATGAGATTGACAATTTTGCTTCAATTCATCATAGGGCTGTTGCAGAACATCTTTCTAAAGATCTTCCATACCATTTAGCACCAGACGACGTGTATCTCACAATTGGTTGCACCCAAGCAATAGAAATCGTATTATCTGTCCTTGCACGTCCTGGTGCCAACATTCTACTTCCTAGACCAGGTTACCCACAATATGAAGCTCGTGCGGGTTGTAGTAACCTTGAAGCTCGCCACTTCGATCTTATACCTGAAAGAGGTTGGGAGGTTGATCTTGATTCTGTTGTAGCTCTTGCGGATGAGAACACAGTGGCTATGGTTATCATCAACCCTAGTAATCCATGTGGAAATGTCTTCACCTATCAACATTTGAAAAAGGTCGTTCAATATTCATATATATGAAGTTATATGCATTCTTTTCAAGATTCGATTGCTCTTTTTAACTAAAATTTGCAATTACTGTGCTTTTGTTTACTTAGATTGCAGAGACTGCTAGAAAACTTGGTATTTTCGTTATTTCAGATGAAGTTTATGCGCATCTAGCTTTTGGGAATAATCCATTTGTGCCAATGGGAGTGTTTGGATCAGTTGTACCAGTACTGACACTTGGGTCTTTATCAAAGAGATGGATTGTTCCTGGATGGAGACTTGGTTGGATAGTGACAACTGACCCTGGTGGCATCTTTCAAAAACAAGGGGTTGGTGCTTTATCTATATCAATACCATTGGTGATTTGACCTGCATAGAATATTGTTGCTACTGTAGTTGAGTAGCATAGGCTTTAACCAGATTATGCATTGTAATTGATTACTTCTTTCAAGTGGTGATTCTTCAATGCATTCTTGCAGGCAAAAAATGTAGGTGAGTTCCTTCCCTGCAGGTTGTACCTTGGGGATGAAATTACCCTTTTCCCTTGAATAAACACTCATAAATTTCTCGTGTAATCATTCTAGATGTGCAAAAGCTGATATACACAGAAATTCAAAAACAAAGTATTTGTTTTATTTTTGGATCGGTAAAGAAGCTCATAAAACCTGTAAGCACATTGGCCCAATGTCAGAGAAACCCAAAGTATTTGGACTAAATATAGATTCACCACCTTCGAATTTTGATAGTAGCTTAAGTTACTTGTTATTACTTATAAAAAAAGATAGTAGCTTAAGTTACTTATAGAATGTGAAACTTATTACTTGCTTGCTTTGATTAATGTTTTTTCCTCAAGCTACTTGTCTTTATGACAGACATTTGTTCTTTAGCAACAAGCATTTTGCATGATAAACTTATTCTGTGTTTTCTTCTCTCCAGTTAGTGGACAGCATCCAGAGCTATCTTGACATCACCACAGATCCCCCAACATTCATGCAGGTGCCTAGTCTAAGTCTATTTTTTAATGTTGTTTAAAGAAAAAATTTAAAGAGAAAAGAATGCAGTACCTCTTATAACTTTGTTTTTTGCGAAGTTTAAGTGAATGTACATACAAATGGTGTGAATTAATGCATGAAACAAGAAGAATATCTTGGTGTTTACTAACATCCTAAATTTCTAAAATACACCAAGCAATACAGGTTTTAAGTTTTAGTTTTTAGATATGAAGTGTTGATTGTTTATTCCAATATAGAAAATGTCTACATATAAGAAATATAGAAATGATTTGTACAAGTCTCAAATAGACAAGCCCCGCGCAAGCCTTTGTAAAAAAGTAGACCTTCTTTCATTTAATCAATTCTATTGTTAAATTACTTCGTAAATTACATTTTTTTTTTTTAATTTTTGATTGAAAAACTATACATATATATCTTTCTATGTATCATTTTTCTATTTAGAATCATTGCAGAGCTTCTTAAATTAAAAAAAAAAATTGAATAAATACATTTACAATAATGAAGAAAATCAAAACCCCATCTTAAAAAAATATAAAAAAACTATTCTTTATTAGTGGGACACACTTTTTTACAAAGGGCTTGTATGAGCCTATGTATTTGGGGCTTGTACCTAACATTACTTGCAACGGCCTATTGGAGTTGCTACTACTAAATTTCATGTGGGAGTTACCTATAACAAGTTGTAAGTTCTAGTTCCAATTGCTGTATTCACTAATTCTTGAACTTTATCATCAAAATGATGACAATGGCCTTTTAAAGTTGCTACTTTCTTTTTTTCATGGATCTTATATTCTCTTGGCTTACTTCTTCAACGGGCATGTACTTCTATGCATTGTGTTATAATAGAAATGGAGCATCATATAATGAAGGATGTAATCATAGACCATCTTATATCCTTACTTTCCTTACCATGTTCTATTGTAAAAGTATTACGAAATAGTCTATGTTTTCAGGGGGCACTTACCCAAATTCTTGGGCAAACTGAAGAGGATTTCTTTTCAAATATTCTAAACCTACTCAGAGAAGCTGCTGACCTTTTATTTGATCGAGTTAAAGAGATCCCTTGCCTGACTTGTCCACACAAACCAGATGGGTCCATGTCTGTAATGGTAAGGGCATAAGTAACTTTGAGGCTTATCGGCTTCAAAATAATGGTTTATTTTTGGTAACAGGTGAAGCTAAATCTATCAGTACTTGAAGGCATTATCGATGAGGTGGACTTCTCAATGAAGTTGGCCAAGGAAGAATCCGTCATTGTTCTGCCAGGTAAGAAATCAACAATTTCGAACACTCATACTTTCATGGATAAAATTGTTTGCTTTCCTTCAAAATACGGTGTTTTGAGGCATGCACCTTCATGGTTATTAAATATGTTTAGAACATAAATTAAACTAGTTTTTAGTAAGTTATTTTTTAATAAGTAGAATATAAATTACACTATTAAACGCACATCTTCCTGTCATTTATAAGTTTTTGGAACGACTAGTGATGTAATATAGTATCAGAAGGGTGGTCATGAGTTTGAACCTTGACTCTACTTAATACTTCAAGTAAATTTCAATGGAAGTGTTGAATGAGGAAAAAAGATCCATAAGTGAGAAGCCGTGTGGGAAAAGTTGTAGATGATGGAAATAATTCGAGAGTGAAAAGATGATGGCTGAGTAGGTGTGTATGGGAGAAAGAGAGAGAGGTCCAAGTAAGGGATGGATGCCGCCTACCCTTTATGCTCTCACTTTAGAGTGTCCTGGGGATTATTGACATGGTAAGTTTCAGCCTTTGGATAAAATTTTGGACTAGTCATATGTCCGAATTTAAAACAGGTGGTAATGAGATTTTCAACAATAGAAGAGCTGGACCTTATTCTTACCTCTTAAGGTTTAAGTGCCTAGTTTTCTAACCAATACATCATGTTATGAACTCACTTGGTAGAATTCATCCTTGAAAACTGGTTTACAAAGGAAGGGTGCCTAGGACTTATAAACCACTAACCAATCACATACTTAGTCGATGTGGGATCGTAATAACCACCACGCTTCACAGCAAGCATCCACTCCAGTTCCAACGCTCACACGGCTGGCTGTGCGCTAGGTCTTTTGTAGCCCCAAACAAACACTGTCATGCTGGCATCACTCCCCGTGCTGCACAATTGCAGCCGTCTCAATATGGACTGCATATGTGAGGTGGCTTTGATATAATTTGTTATGAACCCACTAGGTAGAACTAACTCTTGAAAATCGGCTTACAAAAGAAGAGTGCCTAGGGGCTTGTAAACCACCAATTAATTTCATACTTAGTCGATGTGAGATTGTAACACATCACGGTAATAAGCTTGATATGAGCGCACGTAAGATAACTTCAATAAAGAAAATGATGCAATTCAAATAATACAGGACTTGCACAAAAAAAAAATAAAAAAATTGCAGGGCTTGTACACATCTTAAGACCTGTTTTGATGCATGGAATTCGCCAACAAACAAAATGCTTAACAATTTCTTTTCCTTTTGGCCATCCTATATAGCGGGCTATGATATGGAAGTAACCTTTTCTCATCTTTAAGCCATACCATCTGCCTTGAAAACGAAGGCTAATCCAACCGATTGGCGTGAGAGCCAAAGGACTATTAATCATTTATGGAAGAAAAATTCAACTATTGTGGTTAACCTGTTATTCTTATTGACGGATATTAATGATGCAATATCCATCAAATTCTATGAGATGTATGACTATTTGACATGTGATGATTTGATTAATTTGTTATATGTAAATCCTTTAGATTATGTTTTATGATCATTTCCTTTTCAACAAATGGAGATCTTTCCTAATTTCTCAACTTGGGGCTGGGGAGGAAGGGGGAGGGGGAAGAAAGAAAAGAAAGGTTTGCTTGCTCATGATTACGTGCTTCAGGTGTTGCCGTTGGACTAAAGAATTGGCTTCGGATCTCTACTGCCGTTGAGTATTCTTCGCTTGATGATGGACTCAGAAGGATAAAAGCTTTCTATCACAGGCATGCCAAGAAGGAATAAAATTCATTTGTGCACAGCAATAAAATTGAGGGATGTTGATCAAAAGCTTCGTGTTGGATCTCATAATCCTTTTTTTCAGTGGTACTCAAAACTATTTGCCCATTTTCCAAACTTTTTAAAACTGATTGTATGTATGAACTACTTGTTCTTTAAATAAATGAAGTATCTGCTGGGAAATAGAATGAACTAAAATCTGGAGTTTGAACATGTTAATTGTTAACTTCGTATTTTGCACACTTTTGAGCCAAGTTTTGACAACTCAGGTGTAACACCCCGTTCCCGAAGGTCCGGAGAGTTAACTCTTAATACCTCAAATCAACTTAAATATATAGTACAACTATAAAATCCGAAGAATCCAATAAAATATTAATCAATTTAATCAATCCAAATATCTAAATTCCTCCATGGGAACGATAAAGAAAAACTCAATAACATAATTTAAAAACTCTCTAAAACTCGAGATTATCCTTAACTCATCAAATCAAAATATCTGAAACATAAATTTTGTTTACTAACTACGACTCTCAAATAAGTACTTGTACCCTCGGGCACTTATTCCACTCTGATCATCACACCTGCTAAAACTTTCTACTCTTGTTCTCTAGCTGAACCATAAAAAATATCTGAAAAATATATGGAGATAATGGGTAAGTTATCAACAACTCAGTAAACAGAGAACATATACTAGTGTGTAAACATGAACATTTACAGAAAACAGAATGCAGAACAAAATATTTTCTTTCAGAATGCAGAAACAGAATAATGTTTTCAAAATGTAGCGTCATAACATGTCATCAAAAATATCAGAGAGAAAGATCGAAAATATTCATAATCAAAAATCCATTTGGCATAGCATAAACTGAAACATCACATCTTATCTTATCAAATCAGAACAAATACCATGTTTAACTCCCGTGGTAGGGTTGTGTAAACCCCGGTAGCTAACCGAGCAGAAACAGAATGTGAATCTTCCCCTTATTCATTCTCGGAGCCCCGAGTGTGCACATAGGAAAGACCACGCAGAAAACCACTTTGTTTCCAAAGTGGGTGCACCAGAAACAGAAACGTTGGTACCAACCCGAGCAGAGGCCATAGTTTTACACCCATGGTGAGGTCAGAACGGAACAGAAACAGAAACAGAATGTTATGCCAGAGGTTTTCAGAAATCACATCAGATCATATCAGAGTACAGAAAATCTTCAGAACAGAACAAAAAAAAATCATATCACAACATAATTTATGCACAAATTTCATATTCGCTCTATTTTTCAAAGTTCAGAAACAGAATGTTAGAAATAAACTCATGTCTACACCAGTCATGACAGAAAATAATTCATTCTTAAACATAATCTCATGAGTAATGCAGAACAAATAACTGAGGCAGTTCAAATTTCTCTTCAACATCAAATATGTATAATTTCCAACAATAACCTCAGCTAATTTTATTTTAAATGCAAAGTCTAGCATAGGAACCCCGCTTACCTGGACTTCTTAGCTTTTTCGAAATTCCTCAAAAGCGTCGGATAATAATTAATCGTCACCTATAAAATAATCACGTACTTCTCATAAATTTCCAATTAATCACGTATCTCAATATTTAAGCCTAAAATGCTAAAATAACCTATTTTAATTCCTCAAAAACCTAAATTCTCATTATTCCTAATATACCAACATCACTTTCTAACTCATCAATATCCAACATAATAACTCCGACTAAAACATTAAATTCCAGTTTATTTATAAATTATAAAACTAAAAATAGCGTAACTATATCGAAATCATTATAAGTAGATGATCATACTTTTGTTTAAATCAAAAAAATATTCTTTTAAAAAGGATTTAAAATAAGATTTTGCATTTACCAATCACTTCAAGAATTTATCAATATTTTCATAAAAAAATATTTTGTTAAAAAAAATATCAGTCTTTTACAAAAAACAACTTAACAAAGTACAACTCACATGTGCCTAAGTCTAAAAATAAAAAAAACACATGCAGTTCACGTTGTAAACCCATGATTTCAAAATCCAAAGTACATAAAATAAACTCACAAAATTAAACACCCGAAACAATAAATCTAGAGGTATGCTTTAAGGGGTAAAAATGTAATCATACATCCTATAGTTCACGTAACATACAAATACATATATATATATATATATATATATACACGCCGGAAAAGAAAACTCCACACAGTGCAGCTGAAGCACTTACGGAGAGGTGGGGCATGACGGTGTGGAGCTGGTGGTTGGCTACGGCGAAAGGGGGTGGCACCTGGTCACTGGCTGCGAGAGCAAGAGAGGGAGACGAGTGAGAGAGGCACGCGGTGAGGGAAAAGTGAGGTAGATACCGATAGAACGGAGACACCAACCAGAAATGGCGTGAGCTTACCGGGGAAACAGAGGCAGCGTGCGGCGGACAGGGGTGATGAGACGTCCTCCCTGGCAGTTCCTGAGGGGGCATAGCGCGGAGGAGCTTTCGTTGGAGGGTGTTTTCAGCGGCTCAAGGTGGCTGGAAAAATGCTATGTTTTTGGATGCCAAAACAAAGCAGTCCGATGCTTGCTGTAGAGGCTACGGGAGGCTAGGCGACAGCTTCGTGTGACTGGGCAGTGGGCACGGTGGTGAGGTCTAGATAGTTGGTTAAGCGCGGTGGACAACCCAGGTTGCGTCCGCTGATGGTGAAGACGAACGGGAAACGGTTTTTAAGGAAACAAATCACGAAACAACTACCGAAAGTTTCTCGGGCTGGCTCGACTGCGACGCCTAGTGGCTGGGAAAGGTTCTGAGGAGGAGTTTGGGAGATGGCAGTGATTCACCAAGGAGGGCAGAAGCTTAGGGAAAACTGGCTGGCCGAGGTCATCCAAGGAGGGCAGCGGCGGAAGCTTTCTTCGAATACAAATATATATAAGAATATATATAGGTGGATGAAACAAGAAAGAAAAACCCTAAAGGAGGAGACGTGCGAGCGGATGAAGATGGGTTGAGCAAGAGCATGCACGACGTGCACGAGAAAAACAAACTTACGGAAAAAAAAAATAAAGACCGAAAGAGAAATAAAAAAAAACACAGTGATACATGCGGAAAAAAAAATAAACAAATAAATAAACGTGCGCAGAAAATAAAAAATAAAAAAAAATCACTACTCAAGTCCGTAAAATAAAAACTTAAAACATCAAGCTCCAATAAATAAATAAATAAAAATCTAAAGTCCAACTATACCCATTTTGGGTCCGGGTGTTACATTCTCCCCCCCTTAAAAAAAATTTCGTTCTCGAAATTTGCTAGTACCACAAACAAGGCCTAAATATTTATCCGCTACAACAATTCCATGCCTAACCCATTCGTTAATCATAATGTCAAACCCAATTAATATTCCGCAATTGTCGAACCTAATATTTCAAATTCTAACTCTCCCATATTGTCGATCGTATTCTCCCATAATTTCTCTAGCCAAACACATTCGCATACACTGCCTTTTAAAGTCTAGAATATAAACCTCAATAATACAATTAAATATCCAAAAATAAATTTTAAAAATCTCCACCTAATATAAAGCCTCAATAAATGACGAAATAAACTCTCAAACTATCATATCACTCACCAAACCACGCTTCTGCTGCTCACTCTATCAACTTATAGCCCTAAAAAACATTGAGTCGCATACCTCGGAAAAGAACTAAACCCCGCATTTACAACTAACTAACAGAGAACTCTTAAAACAAAGTAGTATAATCAAAAGTTCCAAGCTTAAGTCCTGAATAACCTCGATTCACAAATTTCAAATCCTTAGAAAATCTACTCTCAACCAAACTTTAATATTCTAAGCTACCTTATAAGAATAGTTCCATACAAGCATAACTAATCTCGACTAAATTAAAAAGATTTCAGGGAGAAATAGAGTGAGGTACCTGTGATCACATTGTTGTCATTCTCAGCATCTTCAGATGTTAGTGCGAACACTCGGGCCGGTCCCATTCTACGTTGATTATTACCCTGATTCGCTTGTTGGGAACCTGGATGTGGGTTAGGCTTCTTGTTGTCTGTCAGCTGCGAAGGGCATTCCCTGATAAGATGTCCGGTCTTACCGCATCAAAAACATGCCCCCATTTCCCTTCTGCACTCTCTAGTATGTGCACGATTACAAAACTTACAGAGGCTGTTCGATTGATTTACTTGCATTTGCTTTTGTCCCGAGCTGCTTCCATCATTTCTCTTCTTCCATGGCCCTTCATCCATACTAGAGGATCCATGTGGAGTAGCTCTCTTTCTCTATTCTTGCAATTCAGTACCTTTCTTGAGATTCTGCTCAACTAGCAGTGTACTAATTCTGAAAAATTCTGAATCTGAAATATTATCACACGTTCATAAATCTTGTAGTTCAAACATTCCTCAAACTTCCTAGTCTTTTTCTCCTCATCAGGAATCAAGTATGCGGCGAAACGTGATAATTCCGCAAACCTTGCAACATACTGGCGCACAGTCATGGTCCCTTGCACCAAGTTAGTGAACTCATGAGCTCTTGCTTCCCTATCAGCCTTAGGGAAAAATCGATCAAAGAAATTCTGCTTGAATTGAGCCCAAACAATTAACCCAGTCCCCTCAGTTTCCCTGATAACTTTCTCAGAATTCCACTATCTCTTTGCTTCTCTAGATAGTTTGAAGGCTGCAAACCTGACTTTTTGCTAATCGGTGCACTCCAAAACACCAAATATTTCTTCAATGTCTTGTATCCAATCTTCCGCAGCGTTCGCATCGCCTCTTCCATCAAATATGGGAGGATGCGTTCGATTAAATTGTTCGAACGTGCAACCCCCACCATTGTCATCTTCGTTCAAATCTTCAAGAGTTCAAACTCTACGACGAGCAGCCATCCTGAAAGTCTAAACTCGGTGAAACGTTCTAAAATGAAAGAAAGCGAAAATACCAGGTAAATAGAATAAAATAAGAGGATAAATAAAATATGCATATAAACGCATATACATATATATATATATATATATATATATATATATCAGATAACTAAGCAAATCTGACATCACTTAATACATACGTATATCACTAGAATCTATAACCTCAAAGTTCCAAATTCAATTCCTAACATTAGCAAAATCTAAAACCTCAAATCCCATCAAAATCCATCATAAGGTTCTTGGAACTCAAACTTAAATATCTTCATGGCTATCCTTATAATCCTCCAATTCCTATATTGAAATTTCCACATCTTATGAACCCACAGATATCTAAACCTCCAAGGTCTACAGTATGCAGAATTCAAACCTGGCTCTAATACCAACTGTAACGCCCCGTTCCCGGAGGTCCGGAGAGTTAACTCTTAATACCTCAAATCAACTTAAATAGTACAACTATAAAATTCGAAGAATCCAATAAAATATTAATCAATTTAATCAATCCAAATATCTAAATTCCTCCATGGGGACAATAAAGAAAAACTCAATAACATAATTTAAAAACTATCTAAAACTCGAAATTATCCTTAACTCATCAAATCAAAATATCTGAAACATAAATTTGGTTTACTAACTACGACTCTCAAATAAGCACTTGTACCCTCGGACACTTATTCCACTCTGATCATCACACCTGCTAAAACTTTCTACTCTTGTTCTCCAGCTGAACCATCAAAAATATCTGAAAAATATATGGAGATAAGGGGTGAGTTATCAACAACTCAGTAAGCAGATGACATATACTAGTGTGTAAACATGAGCATTTACAGAAAACAGAATGCAGAACAAAATATTTTCTTTCAGAATGCAGAAACAGAATAATGTTTTCAAAATGTAGCGTCATAACATCTCATCAAAAATATCAGAGCGAAAGATCGAAAATATTCATAATCAAAAATCTCTTTGGCATAGCATAAACTGAAACATCACATTTGACTAATCCTATCACTAACTCATCATTAAGTAATTATTAACTAATAGTAATATTTATAATTTTATACTAATAGTAATATTTATAATTTTATAGTAATACTAAATTATTAATATTTATACTAATACAAGTATTATATTAATAGTCTAGACTCTACTTCTAGACTCTAATATGGTATTAAAATTATATATATACTAATAGTATATTAGTAATAGTCTAATATAGACTAAGACAATAGTTAATAGTTATAGTTATAGTAATATAGTTATAACTTATACTAAATCACTATAACTAATATTAGTATATTATTAACATATAGCTATACTATATTACTAATAGTCTAGTACTAATACTATTAATCTATTATATAGTTATAACTTATATTAATCATGATTGATAATAACTAATCACTATAAGTCTATAATATTAATGTATTATTATATAATATACAGTATTAGTATCACTATATCATTATAATATATATATATATATTATATACACACACTATAAGTCTATATAGTATTAGTATACTAATAGACTCTAATATGGTATTAAAAAAAAATATACTAATAGTCTAATACTAATACTATTAATCTATTATATGGTTATAACTTATATTAATCATGATTGATAATAACTAATCACTATAAGTCTATAGTATTAAATTATTAATGAATTATTAAAATTAATGTATAAGTCTATAGTATTAAATTATTAATCTATTATTAAAATTAATGTATAACTCATCTGCCAACTGCCAAGAAGTCAAAACAGCTCCATTTAGTATAAAATAGGACCTGGCGCCGTTTAAGTCCAGGAGGGGCAGGATTTTGAAACTGAGTTGTGTGAAATGGCGTCGTTTCACTCAACTCAATTTTTTTTTAATAAACCGTCTATTGAAACGGCGTCGTTTCAACATTAGTTCCCCCCCCCCCTCAGTGCCCTCACTTCCCCAGTTCGCCCCCCCTCTCCCCTGAAAGGCGATTTTGCGATTGGGCAATTCGAAAAAACCCTAGTCGTCGCATCCCCCCCTCCTCCAGCCCCTCGGTCGCCTCCCTCCATCAAGTATTTTGGTTCTCTCTCTCTCTCTCTCTGGTACTTAATCTTTGCGCATTTTGATGGTGTTGAGTCTTGACTCTCGTTGGGTGTTGATTTTGGTTTTTATCGCCGGACGCCGATTTTGGTTAGGTGACTCTTGACTCTTATTGTGAACTTGTGTCATGTGTGGCAAAAAATGAATTTACAGAAAACTTACGAGTTACGAGTCAGGGACTCCGAAATCTTTTTTTTTTTTTTTTTGGTTGAAGCACAATTGTTTTTTGTTGGTCAAAGCACAATGGTAGTATTGTGTGATTTTTGGCACTCTTGCATTTTAGGCTTTCTTGGAATGAATATGAGCATATATATGTATGTATATAAATATATATATATATATATATATATATATATATATGAGTTGAGAATCTGATATGCATATAATTTGTAGAAAAATATAACTCATATATATATACATGAGTTATATATGCTCATCTATTTTATATAATATATTATATATATAGTTGAGAATCTGAGATGCATTACTTTGTAGAAAAATATAACTCATATATATCTATATACATACATATATATGCTCATATATATTATATAGTTGAGATGCATGAATTTACAACGCTTTAACACTATATATTAATGCTTGTTTTCTAATTCTTTTATTCTTTTGTCTTTTTGTCTTGTTTGTCCTGACTCTATTTTATAAATGGACTCTTCTACAAATGATGTGCAAGAGTCAAGACCAAACATGCATCCACCCCCACCCCCACCCAATGTAAGTGATCAATCAGTTGGTGGGTCACAAAGAAGTAGAGTTAGGTCTTTTGTTTAGGATCACTTTACAAAAATTCCAAAAGGTGATCCAAGTAAACTTAGGGCTGCATGTAATTATTGTGGTGCTTCGTATGCATGTGATACAAAGACCAATGGTACGAAAAGCATGAAGTATCACATTGAGCACCAATATAAGAAATGTCTGTTTAAGAAGACGGATAAATCTCAGACGACTGTAGGTTGGAAGGTGGAGGGAGGAAGTGGTAGTGGTAGTGGTAGTGGTAGTGGGGGACTTGTGCCTATTGCATTTAGTGTTGAGGCTTACCGACAAGCCTTAGCAGAGATGATTATTCTTGATGAATTGCCCTTTAGGCATGCTGAAGGGAAGGGTTTCATGAAGTTTATGCTTGTGGTTTGCCCTAAGTGGGTAGGGATTCTATCCCGTATGACGGTTGCCGAGGATTGCTTTAATTTGTTTTTAAAAGAAAAACAAAAGTTGAGAAATGCTCTTCGAGGGCAACGAGTTTCTCTCACCACGGACACGTGGACATTCGTGCAAAGCCTAAACTATATGTGTCTCATAGCACACTTTATTGATGATGGTTGGAAGTTACACAAGATGATTCTTTCCTTTTGTTTGGTTGAAAATCACAAGGATGATACCCTTGGTAAGGGCATAGAGATGTGTTTGCATGATTGGGAGCGACCAAAAATACTTGCACTCACACTTGATAATGCAAGTTCTAATAATGGAGTTGTTTCTTATTTTAAAAAAAAAAACAAAGTATAGGAAAGACACGATCTTGGAACATAAATTCTTGCATGTTCGATGTTGTGCCCACATTTTGAACTTAATTGTTTGTGAGGAGTTAAAAGAATATGATGAGTCTATTACGAAGGTGAGGGGTGTTGTGAAGTATGTTAAATCCTCCCCTCAAAGGTGGAGTACATATCATAAATGTGTGGGGTCGGAATATATTCAATCTAAAAGCTAAGTTTGCCTAGATGTACCGACTAGGTGGAACTCCACCTATCTTATGTTGGAGAAGGCTTCAAAATTTAAAAAGACTTTTGATCGGTTGGAGGAAGAAGATCCGTGCTTCCTTAGTAGTACTAGAGATGATGATGATGACAACGATGTCAATGATGAAAATGTAGACCATGTGGTGAATACGAGAAAGTCAAAGAAGTTAGGGCCTCCCAATGCATCCGATTGGGCGAAGGTACATTTGTTTATGAGGTTCCTTGCATTATTTCATGATGCAACTTTAAAATTCTCTAGAGGTGAATTTGTAACTTGTAATGTTTTTTTTCCGGAGTTAGTTATTATTAAAGATGCCATTAATATGGAGTGTGAAGAACAAAACCCCGTGGTGGGATTAATGACCACAAATATGAAGAGAAAGTTTGACAAGTATTGAGAGAACTTAGAAAATCAAAATATGTTACTCTATGTTGGTGTTCTTCTTGATCCTCGCTACAAGATGCGATATCTTGATTTTGGGTTGGGAAAAATGTATGCACATGATCATGCAAAAAAACTTGATTTTAGTTGGAAGGTGAAAAAAGTATTTATCCGCATATATGAGACATACATGGAAAATGAAGAAGGACATTCTCTTCAGCGCACAAGTTCCCAACATGAAGATGTAGCTCTTTCAGCTGACAATGTGGCTAGTAGAAAGGCAAAAATGCTGGCTGAATTTAAGCAACAGTTGCAGTCAGAAGATAGTTTGGAAAGTAAGTCAGAGGTTGATAGATATCTAGCTGAAAGATGTGAAGATGAAAATGATAGTTTTGACCTTCTAATTTGGTGGAAGGGGAATTCAGTTAGATATCGCGTACTTTCAAAAGTTTGCACGTGATGTTCTTGCAATACCGGTATCTACTGTGGCTTCTGAATCTACATTTAGCACTGCGGGTCGTGTACTTGACCCTTTCCGAAATAGTTTAATTCCAATGAGTGTTGAGGGTCTCATATGTGCACAAAACTGGTTTCGTTCTTCTTCTACTCCAATAAGCCTTAGGACTTTAATGGATGAAGTTGAGGAATTTGAGAAGCAACTGGATATTGATATGTAATAAAATTACCATTGATATCTTTTGTGGTTTATTTTGTTTTATCTTCTATGTTATGTAACTTTATTTAACTTGTTTTGTTTTAAATTTTTATGGATAGAACTTGTTGGGGACCCGGAACTTTGTTGATTCTGTGGAGGGGTCAAATTCAATGCCTACTGGCCCTATTCCCAATGATGATTAAAGACTAAAGAGGTGAGAAGATTATAATCTCTAAATTCTACCGACGTTATTGATTATGATAGTTTGGATGTAGCAGCTAGAATTTTGGTCCCTACTTGATACTTTTTTTTTTCTTTTTTTGTCGCAACCCTACTTGTCTTGACTCCTGAGTAACTGAAGTCTGAGTTGAAGATTAGTAAGCTGGATGTAGCAGCTAGAATTTTTGTCCCGTTATATGTCAAGTGCTTAAGTTTTTTTTTTTTTATCATTGTATTTTTCAAAATCAAGTTTTTTTAATAGTTTTAGTTAAAAAAATGTACCAAATTTGAAATGGGCCAAAAATAATTGAAATTGGGTAAAAAAAAATTAGATTTAGATGGGCTGAATGGCCCATTTTAGGCATGTCCAGACTGATTGGACCAACCCTGGACCGGACCTATATGTGACTCAGTCCGGTCCAGGGTGGAGAAATCTTGGACCGAATAGGTCCGGTCCGGTCCACAAAATGGCCAAGACTGGACCAAGATCACCCCTACCCATGTATTGTTCATTGTGACAATCTTTAAATGCGGCATGACTCTACAACGGCGTCATTAATATGGCGTATTTTCCGGGTGGTGGAGTTATTAATGTGGCGTAGTTATCCGACCTCCTTCTCTAAGTCTGTCTCTTTGCTGTCCGTTCATTTCTTTTTTATCAATAGATCAAGAGCTCCCCATATATCACGCTTGTTGTGCGGGTGGACACTTGAGGACTGCATACTACTCGAGGGGACATTAGATCGACGAGTCTCATCCTTTGCAGTACCATCCCTCCTGCGGGTTGTGTACAGATGAGCTTTCCCGTGGGCTGTGTTGGGGGCTTGTTACTCCGGGCCTGGTTTTTGATCTTGCTTCCTTTCATTTACAGGCCACTTGGGCTTAATGGGGAAAATCCTCTTACAATTTTCCCGCTAATTCTCACCGGTTGGTGAAAATTTCTTCACGATTTGATCCCACCTTACTACCAAGGCTGGGAACCTTATTATGTTATTCTGAGGCCTGGGAGGCTCTATTGATTAGCGTTTCTAACAAGGTTCCTATCTTCCTTGATGCGCTCACATTTTCATGACATCTTTTTAAGTTCATTTATGAAAGGGTGTCAGGTGGTCTTTTTGTGTTTGCATCGCTTCGTAAACCACATTCCTAGAATCCGAAATGATAAGTACCCTTGTTGCCATGATACACGAGAGTCTAACTGTCACTCTCTACTTATAAAACGTGGGAGAGGGACCTAGTTTCCGCCTACTGCGTTGTGATTGTCTCACTTTTTTAGTTCTCTCGATATTTCTTATCTCCGACCAATATTCTTTACTACTTCGTGCGCTAGTGGTGATTGTCTTTGAAAAATCTATTCAACCCAACGTTTATGGCGGGGCTCCACTGATACCGGGCCATTGTTTTTGGGCAACGGATGACGCTCGACTACCAACAAACAAAGCTGACCTCCTTAGCCCTCACCTACGAAGTACTAAAGTCTGCTTCCTTCAAAGTTCATGGCCCTGATGAAGGCGCTATTGACGTAGAAGGTCATTACACTAGGGTGGCCCTATACCCTTACATGTTTGCATGCGGCTTGAGACTGCCATTCCCTCACGTTGTTCGTGACCTTTTAGACCACTTTGGCTTGGCCCCTTCCCAACTGCACTTGAATGCCTGGAGATTGTTGATGTGCTATAGCATTATCTGGTGGCAGGCTTTGTTGGAATCCTTGCCGGATGACGCAGGCCTTACTAGTCGTAAGTTTCTTCTTACCCACAAGGTACGACAAAAGGGGAATGTATGCAGTTTTAAAGCAGCTCATGCCCTAGTCACCTTGGAGCCGCGGTACCGCAAAGTGAAGGCCTGGTCTCCCGAATTCTTCTTCGTATCTGGCTGCAGATGGGAGTTTTTTGCAGGCTAGGTGAACCACCGGGAGTTCCCAATATGGATAGAGTAGGGAAAAGTTTCGAAAGAAAAGGTTGTGCGTCCAATAGCCACCCCTTACGAAGTGCGGCGCATCACGATTGTATGAGAATGGGTGCAGAAACATACCGACAGCGTTTTCTCTTAAATCCTCCTTTCCAAGGAGAGTTTAAGGACCTCACTGCCTCCCCTAGGACATCGTTCCTCTGATGATAGGCCGGTTGCCGCATGGTCCCAAGTTTTTTCGCTTCGGAAGCGTTCCTCGGACCTTCCTCTGTCGAACAAGGGGAAGAAAATCTGCCGATAGAGTGTCCAGGCTGAGGATAGGCCTCTTCCTTGGGTGTGGGACCTCTTAACGTGGGGATCTGCTACCTTGGAGGCTAGCCATCCCATTACTGTGGCGATTCCAACGCCGGATGCAGCGGGCGAGGTTAAGATGGACGTCCTCCTCCAAAGTATTTTCACGTCCACCACTCCTAACGAGGGAAAGCATTCTTCTTCAGGCCGTTGGAAGTCATTCTCTTGAGGCTACTGATGAAGGGGTGGCGGCTACTTTTAGCAATCGCGCGGAGGCAAAGGATCATACAGGAGGTAGGTCCCCTCCAGACGTTGCATTCCTCGGGGGTTCGAAGAGTCCCACTGCGTACTCTTCTGTCTAGGCCGCACCTCTAGAGAGGGAGAGTTCCTTTAGTTCCTTTCTGCATATCTCAGTCAACGATGGTCCGAGGAGTCCAGTCATCGACCCACCCATCCAGGTTAAGTTCCCCGAGGGTGGTGGTTTCGTAGGTGATACGGTCGGTGAGGATCCACATGATGAACCACTCACTCAAGCTGAATATTTAGAAAGGGGTGACTCTCTTCCGGATGTTGCAATTAGTCCTCGTGAAGTTTCTGCGGGATTGCTTGAATTCCGAGGCCTTCTAGAAGCTCTCCCTTCTTTTCCGCGGCTAGCCATGGAGGGGAGCCGAGAAGAGGCAATTGGTCGGGTCGTTGAGTGCTTATCTGGTTTTTTCCACAAGGTTCAACCATTTCTTTCGAGCATTTACAGAATATAGTATGCAGAACAAAATATTTTTCAGAGTTATTATACAGAACAAAACATGTTTTCAAATGTAACAGAGCAATGGTTTTAAGACATATAAAACCCAGAGTATTTTGGCATAACATAACCTGAGCAACATTATCACATCCAAACAGAGCATCTCATAGAGTAGAGGCCATGTTTTACCCCATGGTAGGGTTGTGCTATCCCTGATTGCCAGGCTGGGCAGAGATAGAGGTGAATTTTTCTCTTATTATTCTCAGAGTCTCGAGTGTGCACATAGGAAAGACAACATAAAACCACTTTGTTTCCAAAGTGGGTGCACTCAGAGACAGAAAAGTTGGTACCAACCCAAACAGAGCAAAGCAGAGCATAGCAGAGCAGAGACAAAGTCAGATACAAAATTAGTACACTATGTCAAAGGTTTTCAGATGTCATATCAAAACAAAACATAGTACTGAAACATAACTAGGTCATTCTCACATAGGGAAAACAAAAGTCGGAGCATCTTTCTAAATCAATGCACAATTTTTCAAATTCTCAATATCGCTCTTTTCAGATTTTAGAGACATCATGATAAAATTTAGCTCATGTCTATACAATGCATGTCAAAAAATATTTTTTCCTTTTTATACAGATTTCATGAGTAATGCAAATAAGTGACCATGGTTGGTTTTTCCCAAGTTCTCATTTCATCACAAAATATGCAAAGTTTTCAGAAAGCCAACCTCAGTCTCAATAATTCGTGTAAAGCCTAACATAGAAATCCCGCTTACCTAGACTTTTTAACTATTTTGAATCTTTCCACAATTGTGCCGAATGAATGCCAATAGTCACCTATATAGAACACTAAGCGTTACTAAACTCCTAAAAGGACTAGCTAAAAATGTTCATTTACCTAAATTCATGTTATAGAAAATAGCTTTGATAACTATCTAGTTATCAGAAATCTAATAAATAGATTATCATTAAAAATAATCTTAACCTATTATAAAATAATTTTATCAGATATGGCAAGGCAACTTAAATTCATTTCAAAAATTAACTTAATCATATTTAAAACTCATGTCTCTATAAACAATTATTAAAATGATAATTTAATACTTCCAACATATAATCTAGTAGGAAATCATAAATTTTTAAGTAATAGTAATTCATAAACTATTCATAATAATACTTATATTAAAAAATATCGTAAATTAATAATCATATCTAATTTAAAACTAACCAATATTTATTTCATATAATATGCTTAACTTACAATACTACCAAAATCAAATTATAAAATTAATATAAGATAATATAATTAAAGTCTTTAAATATTTTCCATTAAATATAAAGTGAGACGAAACAACACTAAAAATAACTCAATAATTTTGATCTGAAATCAAACTTATGCCCATCGTAAAATCAAACTCAACAAAAATACAATTTCAAAACGCATTATAATTTGACTTATAACTCAGAGGGAAGTAAATGAAATTTCATCTCAAAAGTTTACTCTACTATGCGTAATAAACTTTACGGAAGAAAGTCAAAAGTCTTTCTCTCATGGATGAGGCGAAAGTTCTCTCTCCTTCCTACAAAGCGAAGGCTTGAGTCGGTTCTTGCAACGTGAATTTTCTCTAAGGATTCTTGGAGTGTTTTGATTCTTTCTTTGTTCACCTCTAGCCATAGATGGCTGAGGATATTACTACTTTGTGGGATAGATTGTCTCTCACGGAAGAGGAGTCTAAGGATGTTGTTGTAAAGGAAGGTGATATTCATGCAACTTTGGAAAGGGGCAAATTCTGTTTGATTGGTAAGATTATCACTGAAAAGAGGGTGAATCGAGATGCTTTTAAGGGTACTATGTTGAAAATATGGAAAGTGGACACTACTATAAACATTTTTGACGTGGGCTTTAATCTTTTCCTCTTCAAGTTTGCTAATGAAACTGACTTGCAAAAGGTGTGGGATGGCCAGCCTTGGTCTTTTGATCAATGTCTCCTTTGTATCAAATACTTTGATGGCCTTACTTCTCCGTCTGCTATGCCCTTCACTCATACTTACTTATGGATTCAGTTACATAACTTGCCTTTTGGATGTATGAATGCTGAGATTGGTGTTCAATTGGGTAGTTCAGTTGGGAGAGTAATTCATGTAGAGGCTGATGAGATGGGTATTTGTTGGGGAAGGTACCTTCGTGTTCTGCTCGAGTTGGATTTCACTATGCCATTGATTCGTGGGAAGATGATTAATGTTTATGAGAAGAGGTCTTTTATTCAGTTCAAGTATGAGAGAATACCGAGATTCTGTTTCTATTGTGGACTGCTCTTACATGATACGAATGGGTGCTCTCAAAAGCCTTTTGTTGGCTCTGAAAGGGATGTTTCAAATCTTCAATATGGTAGTTGGATGAGAGCCTCTATTACTAGTCCATACTTGGGACTTAGCAAGTTTGTTTCTGCTATTCCCCATGGATTGTTTTCTGCTGCTGAAGGAAGGAAGATGACAGTTACTGAGGATTTGCATGAAAATGATAACTATTCTGGACAGTTACAGGAAGTTTCTGAGAATACTTCTCCAGGATTGGGTGAGAAGGTAGTTATGTCTACGTGTCCCGAGAAGGACTCTATTGTGCCCTCAATAGTAACTGCTCAAAAAACTGATGTGATGCAACCTGTGTCCCCATTAGGTGTCAACTCTCTTTTGGCTTCAACGAGTGTAGTTAGTGTGGATAAGGTGAAGGGGAGGGAAGGGTTGAGTTCACATGCTTCTGGTCTGTATCAGTTGGACAGTATTGGGAGTGGATCTTCAAGTCCAGATATAGACTATGGTAAGTCATTGCAGAAATGGAAAAAGCATATAAGGCAAGGAGGAGGGCTGGGGGTTGCTCAACCTCAAATCTCAAAAGGTGGTCGAAAGAGAAAGTCATTCCCCAAAGGTTCTGATTTGCCATCTATTCTTCCTTTCAAAACTCTTAGGAAGTCTAGAGCACAAACTCAGAACAAGAATGAATCGGTGGAGGCTGTGCTACAGCCCCGCCGGGAGAAATGAAACTCTTAAGTTGGAACTGTCGAGGGATTGGCAACCCTTGAACAGTTCGTGATCTTGATTGTATGATCAAAATTCATAAGCCAACTATTATTTTTCTTATGGAAACAAAGGTGTTGAAGTTCAAATTGGATATTTTGAAAGTTAAGTTTGGTTTTTAGAATTTATTTTCTGTAGATGGGATTGGGCTCAGTGGAGGCTTGGCAATCTTTTGGAAAGATGATGTATCTCTCTCTATTCAATCCTTTTCTCAAAGACATATTAACAGTTGGGTGGTGCTGTGAGGCAACAGAGTCAAATGCAGCCTTTTCACAAAGTGCTACAAGACTGTAATTTGTGTGATTTGGATTTTGGGAATGGATTTTTCACGTGGTCCAATAATAGACAGGATGCTAATTTTACTAGAGAGAAGTTGGACAGAGCCGTGGCTACAAAACAATGGTGTGATGTCTTTGGAGATGGAAACATTCAAGTTTTGCCTACACTCACCTTTGATCATTGTCCTCTCATGATCACAATATTGCCACAGGGACAGCAGCATGTGCCTCATTGCAGAATCAGAAGATATGAAGCAAGTTGGTCTTCCTATGATGATTGTGGTGAAATGGTAAAGCAGATCTGGCAAGGCTCTAACAACTCAGCAGTTAGTTTGTCTTCAGTCATGTCTAAGCTTAAGCATGGACTGTCAACTCTCAGAAGATGGAGTAGGAGCAAGGATCCTCTATCTGACTCTTTTTTGAAGGCTAAAATAGATAGATTGAATTTCCTGCAGCAGTCTATGACAGCTGCTTCTGTTGAGGAAATTAAGCATTTGCAAACAGAGATTAATGTTCTTTTGGAGAGAATTAACATCAAATGGCAGCAAAGAGCAAAGGTGCATTGGCTTCAGAAGGATGATCGAAACTCCAAGTACTTTCATTTCTGTGCTACTCAAAGGAAAAGAAGGAATCAGATATTGAAGATTGCTGATGAGAGGGGGACAGTATTTACTAAATCTGAGGATATTGGGAATGCTTTCACTAGCTATTTTCAATCACTCTTCACTTCCTCTATTCCTACTAATATTGATTTGTGTCTTGCTAATTTAACAGAAAAGGTCTCTGCTGAGATGAATGCAGTGCTGACCCAGCCTTTTACTAGAACAGAAGTAGAAACTGCTCTTTTCCAAATGGGTCCTCATAAAGCTCCTGGCCCCGATGGTTATGCTGCATGTTTTTTCCAAGATCATTGGCCAATAGTGAAGGAGGATGTTTGTAAGGCAGTTCTCTCTTTTCTGAATAATAGGCAAACAATTGTTGGGATTAATCACACTTATCTTGTTATGATACCTAAGAAGTTTAAGCCTCAGTTTTTATCTGAATATCGACCAATCAGTCTTTGTAATGTGCTTTACAAGATGATTGCTAAGGTGTTAGCCAATAGATTGAAGTGTGTTCTGCCAAAGTTAATATCTCCAACCCAATGTGCTTTTGTGCCTGGACGTTTGATTTCAGACAATATAGTAGCAGCTTTTGAAACTCTTCATATAATGAATAGTAAGATGCATGGTAGGAAGGGTTATATGGCATTAAAGCTTGACATGAGCAAAGCTTATGACCGTGTGGAATGGGACTTTCTCAAGGCTATTATGGCTAAGTTAGGCTTTGCACAGAATTATATTCATTTGATTATGGAATGTGTTTCCTCTTCTAGCTTTTCAGTTCTGGTTAATGGATCACCTCAGCAAACGTTCAGACCTTCAAGAGGTTTAAGGCAAGGATGTCCTCTCTCACCATACCTGTTCATCCTATGTGCTGAGGCTTTGAGTTCTCAACTATTTGCAGCAGAAGCTCAGGGGCTTATTTCTGGTGTGCCTATTGCTAGGGGTGTGTTATCCATGAATCATCTGTTTTTTGCAGATGATAGCTTGATGTTTTGTCAAGCCAATATGGTGGAATGGGGAAGATTGAATCACATTTTGGGCATTTATGAAAATGCCTCTGGCCAATTGCTCAATAGAGATAAGACCTCTCTCTTTTTTAGCAGAAACACAAAAGCCTCAACTAGAGCTTATATAAAGGAGATTGCTGGTTTAAATGACACCTCAAACATGGAAAAATATCTGGGGCTGCCTTGTTTGGTAGGAAAATCCAGAATGAGGGCTTTTCAGTCTATTGTGAGCAAAGTACAAAGCAAGATTGGCAATTGGAAAAATAGGTTTTTATCTCAAGCTGGAAGGGAAGTCCTTATTAAGGCTGTGCTTCAGTCAATTCCTACATACTGTATGAGTGTGTTCCTTTTGCTCAAATCCTTATGCCAGAGGTTGAATTTCTTTAATCTCTAATTTCTGGTGGAGTGGTCTGGAAGATAAAAATAAAATGCATTGGAAATCTTGGCATGTTTTATGTATTGGTAAACCAAAAGGAGGATGTGGGTTCAGAGACCTTGCTGGTTTTAACATGGCTTTATTAGCTAAACAGGCTTGGCAATTCCTTACAAACCCAAACAACCTGCCTAGCAGAATTTTTAAAGCAAAATATTTCCTTCATCTTCAGTGTTGCAGGCAAACTTGGGGTCAAGACCTTCCTATATGTGGAAAAGCATTTGGCAAGCCATAAAGATTCTTAAAGATGGTCTCATTTGGAGGGTGGAGAATGGCAGTCAGATTCATATATGGCAGGATAGATGGATTCCAAGGACCAACTCGGGTATGAACCAATCTCAAATACAGACTTTGGATTCTAATGCTTTGGTTGAGGAATTAATTGATAAACAGAATGCTTGGTGTAATGTCCAACTGGTCCAATCTGTTTTTAATGAAACGGAGGCTGCAGCAATTTTACAGATTCCAATTAGTGTGTTGGGAAATCCAGATAGACTGGTATGGAGAGGGACTAACAATGGCTTATTTTCTGTCAGAAGTGCTTATCATCTCTATATGGAAACAACCTGCAGTGGTTTTGGTGAGACCTCTACCCGAGCTGAGTATGATCCCTGTTGGAAAGAACTGTGGGCTTTACCTGTTGCTAACTCTGTCAAGAATTTCATGTGGAGAGCTATTTCAGATTCACTTCCAACTAAGGTGAATCTTTATAAAAGAAAGGTGATTGCAAGTAATTTATGTCCTATATGTTTGTTAGAACTTGAATCCACTGGGCATATTCTATGGGCATGTCCTGCTACAATGGATGTTTGGATGATGGGTGATAAGGGTATGCAGAAAATGGCTGTTACTGATGTTAATTTTGCTCATATATTTAAACAGATGCTTGACAGGTTGAAAGGAAGGGATCTTGCTTGTTTTGCATATGTTGCACGTTCATTATGGCATAGAAGGAATTCCTTAATTCATCAAGAGAAGTTTATTTCACCCAGAATTTTATTTCAGCATGCTATACATGAATGTGATCTATATCAGCAAGCTATGGAGGCCACCACTAGTAACCTTGTCTCAGGTTCAAATGTTGCAGTAAGATGGGAAGGACCAACTGAGAGGTATATCAAAATCAACTGGGATATTGCAGTGCATAATCAAGCAAATAAGATTGGAATTGACATTGTGCTTAGAGACTGGGAAGGATCTGTGTTATTAAGCTTAATGAAGCCTATGTTTTTCTGTTCCAATGCAGATATAGCTGAAGCAAGGGGGTTGTTTGAAGCAGTAAAACTATGTAAGGATCTCGGGTTGATTAAGTGCTTGTTTGAAGGAGATTCTTCAAATGTTGTGTCTGCAATTCATAACCGAAGGGAGCTTGATTATAGTAAAAATCCAATCATAGCAGATATTATACAACTGTTGGATGGTACTGATTGGAGGGTGGAACATGTCAAGAGAAATGCCAACCAAGTTGCACATGCACTTGCAAGATAACTAGATGAAGAAAGAATTGATATTGATTCTGTTTGTTCTTCTATTTCTGATCTTGTAATGGCTGATTGCCAACATTATTCATGAATATATATGAGTACTTCTATTTAAAAAAAAAAAAAAAAAAACTTTACGGAAGGCTCAAAGAAATCACTTACATTTTATTTGAAAATCAGGTAGCCGTTTGTGTATAGAATAGGGGTGCGGTAGAGGATTAACGAGAGAGAACTAGCGAGAAGGAGAGACCACGTAAGGACTTCGGACAGAACTCTGTGGCTTCACGGTGAGGGCGTGGAGAGGGTGGAACCGAGCCGAAGAGCAAGAAGATAGTTTGCTCTGTTTACGCTTCTTAAAACAGAGGACGCGATGGAGCATATCTTAAGGCATTGAGGTGTTCTACCATGGGTCTGGCTTGCGGTATTAATTGGGTGGAACTAGCCGTGCGCCTTGGTTGTTTCATGGTGGTTCACGGCCTGAGGAAGCAGCTTTGGTTGGAATATTTAACAGAACGCAGCCTGCGGCTTGGGGTGTGTAACAGTTCAGGGTGGCCATAACGTGGTACGGTGGTGAAGGATGCAGGCATGAGTCAGTGGGTTTCAAGGATTCTGTCGTGCAGGAGAGAGAACTCGGCAACATTAGTTGGTGGTTCACGGTGTTGGGGTTGAATAGACAAGATTCGGAGGGAGGGAACACTTACTGTTGTCGAGTTTGAAGACGGACCAGTGGAAACTCAGATTCGGCCAAAATGCAGGAAAGTGAGAGAGCGAGAAGGTTTCTGTTGTAAGTGAGATAGATAGTGAGAAAAGAAACTGTAAAAATAATTCGTGGGGAGATGGGATACGGGAAAGAGAGAAATTCGGGCTGAACTAAATTAAAGACGGAGGAAAAGCAAAACCGTCAGGGTGGGGGAGAAACAGAAGGGAAGAGAAATTGAACCAAAAAAATTTCTTACCTAAACGACACCGTATCATCCTGAGTGAGGGCTGGGATTCATCTGGTCAGGGCTACGGGCTTGGGCTTTACTTTATTAATTGAAATCTCAGAGTATGGGACCCTACAAAAGCAGAGTACCCATGCTAAGACCAAATTACAGGACCAACGCTAAGACCAAACCAAAACAGAGGATGCACTACGGCTCCAACGGATTTCCAAACATTACAAAAAAAAAAAAGGACCCACGCTATCTAATACGTAAATATGGCAGATTGAGCTTGTCCGTGCGAATAAGTCCACGGAGTTTCGTTGACAACTGTGTGATGGTGTGCCAAAATTTATCATGTCCCTTAGCACCATATTTTACACAGCTTTAGCCCATCTAAAATGGCTTTAATTTCTGCTGCTGTGCTGCTACCAATTCCCAGATTTACAGAGAATGCAAAGACAACATTACCTTGATCATCTCGGAGGAGTCCTCCTGCACCCGAAGCCCCTGGGTTATTCAAACTGCATCCATTCGTGTTTAGCTTAAATGTTCCTTGCTGCGGCTTCATCCATCTAATCATTTGGATTTGTTTTGGTTTCACAGGGACCACTAAAATATTCAGTGCCCGCAAAGTCTCTTGATCCCCAATTGCAAGTTTCCGAAATTTTGAAGACTCTTTCATTATTCTTATTAGCCAGAACCGGACCGCATGCCATACTTCTTGCGTTTCTGCGTGACCTTCCATGCGTAACCTGCATCTCCTCAACCAAAGTTTCCATGTTATAATAGTTGAAAGAACTCCCAAAACTACCCCCATTTGGGAAGACCTGGATGCACGCCTAAACCACAGCTTCATATTTTCTTTCCATGTAACGTACTCCCGAAACGGGACGCCAAAGGCTTGTGCACATTATCTCCATATCTGTTGAGCAAAATCTCCAGCATATAAGACATGGTTAATATCCTCATATCCTCCTCCAGTGCAACAATCGCACTTAGAGACCACTGTAATCCCAATCCTCCAAAGTCTATTATCCACGCTAATGCTATTGTATGCTTTCCAGACCATAATCGACATCTTTTTTGGTAAGAACTCATGCCACACCCATGCAGACCATGGGGACTCGGGAGCCTTCACTCGCAGGCAGTCCCATGCGATCCTAACCGTGAATTGCCCATCTATGGCAGGGGTCCATATTAACAAGTCTTCCCCTCTCGAGGATTTCCAAGTTCTTCAATGATGGCCTCTGTTTTCTCACTCCCACCAACCTCTCCAGGAGGTGAATGTCACACTCGTTATTCAGTTTGCAATCACACACCTTTAGCCTGGGATATTCCGAGATCACTAAAGACTCTGCTAAGGGACCTTCTCCCGCCCATGAATCGAGCCAAAATGAAACTTTACCTTCACGCACTTTCCATTTTGCTTGCTCCAACACCTTCGGAATTTGCCTCATTACCATTCTCCAAAACCGAGTTCCTTTTGTTCTGTCAACAAGAGATATATGTTTTTCCTTCACATATTTTCCCCTGAAGAATTGCGCCCAAAGTGAGTTATCTTTAAGGATTTTCCATGCAAACTTCATGTGTAGTGATTTTTGAACCTCCTCAAGGTCTCGGAGGCCTACTCCACCTTCATTTGTTGGTTTATAAATTTTGTTCCAAGCACACCATTTCTTTTTGGGAGAACCATCAAATTCCCCCCAAAAAAATGTGCTAGGTATTCTGTTTATAGAGCCTAAAACCGACTTCGGAACCTGTCGAACCGATAGGAGATAAATTGGCAAACTAGACAGAACATGTTTCAAAAGAATAAGTTTGCCTCCAGCTGATAGTAGTCTAGTCTTCCAGCCACTTACCTTGTCTCATATCTTGTTATTGAGTTCCTCAAAATGTCTAAAAATAAGTCTTCCATCAACAATGTTCACCCCCAAATACTTCATAGGTAGCCAACTCTCTCCAAAACCTGTGATTTGCCAGATATTCCTTCTCCTCGTTGGCATGATATGCTTCGAAAAAATTATTGCCGATTATTCTCTACTCACGAGTTGACCCAACCATTTCTCATATAATTCCATAACTTTAGCCAGAGCTTTTATGGACCTTTTTGCTCCATTAGTAAAAATTACAATGTCATCCGCATATAATAAGTGAGAGATTAAAGGCGTACCTCTCGCTTGAGAATATCCTCCGATTGTTCCACTCTCAAATTTTTCTTGTAGCATTCTCGTGAAGACTTCCTCCATTAGAATAAATAAATATGGCGAGAGAGGATCCCCCTGTCGAAGTCCCCTTTCCCCCTTGAAGAAACCTTTAAAGGTACCGTTAAGAAGAATGGAGTACCACGGCGTCGTAATGCAATTTTTTATCAACTCACATACCTTCTCGTCGAATCCAAAGGAGGACAAAACATGAATCAGAAAATTTCAATTTACTCGGTTGTATGCTTTGGACATATCCACTTTTAATAAAACATTCCCGCCATTCGTCTTTTTGTGTATGGATTGCACCATTTCTTGTGTGAGGCTAATATTTTCAAAAATGCTTCTATTAGGCATAAAAGTGCCTTGTTCCTGAGATATCATCCTCGGTAATAAATGTGCTAACTGACCCACGATAACCTTGGAGCATGTTTTGTATATTACGAAACACAGGCTAATTGGTCGAAACTTATCAAATCCTGTGGGCTGTTGTACCTTGGGGATAAGGGCCACAAACGATGCCGTGTAGACCCTTGGATGGTGTTTGCCTTCAAAAAATTATGCAATGATGTCCTCTACGTCACCCTATACAATATCCCAGTAAGCTTTGAAAAATCCCGAACCAAATCCATCCGGACCCGGGCTACTCTTCACCGGAATGCTAAGCATTGCCTGCCAAATTTCTTCCATAGACGGTCTTGCGTAAATGCTTTTATTCCCTTCTTTCGTAACAACTAGATCAATGAATTGCCTCAAATCCGATAACTCACCTTCGTCTTTATGGCTTAAGAATTCCTAAAAATAATGGACTGCACCCTTATGAATGTCTACAGGAGTGTCGAACATGGTTTCGTCTGATTTGGTCATTTTGGTGACTTGATTATGCTGCTTTCTCTTCAATGCCACATGGAAGAATCTGGTATTGTTGTCTCCTTCACGTAGCCATTTAATACCAACCTTTTGGGCAATCAAACTCTCCTCTCTTTTCTGCCATGAAGTTAATTCTATCTTTGAAACCAAAAGTTCGTGCTCCACCTCTGCCTCATATCCTTCTTGCAGTTTAGCTTCAAGTACCTCAATCCTCTGCTCTAGCTCTTTTGTAACTAGTTCGACCCTTCTAAAAACTTCCTTATTCCATGTTTTGAAGACTTGCTTCATTCTCTTCATTTTAAACACTAAATTATCCAAACCACGACCCAATCCTTCCTCTGTCCAGCTTTTCTTAACACAAGGAAAAAAATTCTTATGTTCCACCCACAATTGTTGAAACCGAAAAGGAGAAGGTCCATATCTTTGCGAATTTTGGTCACACGACACTACCATCGGAGCATGGTCTGACGTATTTCGCCCCAATTATCTCAACCATGTTCGAGGAAGCAACTCTAATAACTTGGTATTGACAAAGTCTCTGTCGAGGCATGCCCAACTCCTAGCTAAACCTTCTTTCCCATTGCACTAAGATAGATTATTTCCCCAAAAGGTAATTTCCAGCAGTCCACAACCATTTATCCAAGCATTATATTCCTACATCGCTATCCTCGGACGGGGGAGACCCCCCTACATTCTTCATTACTTTTGATAATATTAAAGTCCCCTAGGATCATCCATGGGACTTGATCTTTCCAGCCTTCAGTTGATTAGAGCTACCCTTCTCCAAGCATAAATTCCTTATCAAACTTCCCATGTTACTGTCATCAACAAAAGTCTCTACCAATGCAACAACCTTGGGCTTAAATTTCTTTATCATCTTCTTCAACCTTCCCCTTGAAGAGCCCAGACCTCTGATGTTCCAGAACAAAATGGGGCTTATCATAGATTAAGTTTTAGAGGCCGAGTGATGACCCGTTTGGTGCTCTTTGAAGTTCCCATTCCACTTTTGCCATTTTTATTATTGGAACCACTCTGGTCTTCCTCAGATTGGTAGTCTTTTTCTCTTCCTATTACCACATTCACCCTATCCTCTTCCTGCTCAGACCTGGATTTATATTCCTCAGTTTCGCCGAGATGCGTTTCTTGCCCCCATTCATCCATAGGAACGTCTTTGACTAGCACTACATTTTACAACCATGTTTCATTTCCTTTCTCTCGGTCCCCTGTTTGCAACTCACTATCCCACTACTTCATACTATCTGGAACAAACTCCTGCTCTTCCATCTCCCCATCAGAAATGTTTTCCTTGTTTACTGGGGAGTTCAAGCTGCCAAACTCCTGAATAACAATCTCTTTGTCCCTTACTTCTCTCACCTGACTTTTCCTTGTCTCTTTTTGCACTTCCTTTTCCGTCAGCCTTTCCTCTCCTTGCTCCTGCACTTTGTCATTCTTCGCAACATCCTGGTCCTCTGTTATTTTCACTCCACCAGCTGCATTTGGACATCTTATCACTTCACAGTAAACCATTTTATTTTTTTTCCTTCTCAGTTTTCTGGATATCACTAATGTTTTTCCCTCTTGTACATGTTGTTTTGTTGTGCCCCTGCAACTTGCAACTTGAGCAGAAAGTCGGCAATGTCTCGAAAACGACGTCCTGTTTGAAACTAGAACTAGGTGTGCCAATCCAGAATGAATCCAAATGCTGTTTAGAGGCATCCATCTCTAAACAAACTCGAGCTCCGTCCGTTCTCGTCGTACAACGAGTGGAGTTATCAGATCGTATGAACTTCCCAAGCGGTGCCGTCAGTATTTTGAGGATGGAATTGTGATAGAAATTTGGAGGGAGACCTGGGAGCATCACCCAAACCGGAACAATAGGAGTTTCCTCTTCTTTCGTAAATCCCGGTGTCCAATGGAAAACTCTATACGAAACACCATTTATCTCGCTGGCTTCTCGGGAGAACGCCTTGTTGAAATCTTCTTCCGATGTTAGGCGGATGAAAACGTTATGGTTTTTGCTCATGGAGGAGACTACCGCATTTCCCATTAATCCCCATCTCACACGAATAAACATCCTTATGGCATCTAGAGAATGTCTCTGCTTGAGGAACTTCAAAACCAGAGAGTATCTGAAAGGTTCTGCCGATAACACCATTTCTTCCTTGGAGAACATGAAACACACCTGGCCTTCTATCATATTTGGAGACCTCATTGGAAGATTTACTTCCGGAATAGGTTGCGGAACAGTCATGACCAGGTCCACGAAAGACCTGGCCTTCGTTGCTGGCATGGGACCACCAGGCGAGGCCAAGGCACGAGAAACCTAGTACGAGGAACCCTAAAAAAATTCTTTCTTTTGTCTATATTCTCTGATTTTTTAAGAAGCACAGAGTGATTGGACGGAAAAAAGAGGAAGGACTATAGAGGAGATTTCCAAAGCGTACGGGAGTGCGTGGGAAGAATCTTAAAAGAACACTTCGACAAATAGCTGGGCTATAGAGAATGAAGCAGTTGTAACGCTATGTTAAACACAGACAGCTACGAGATCACAGTGTAGGCTCGTGCTGGGTGATGGGAAAAAGAAGTGGAAAATTCTATTTGCTTCCTAGGCAAGATACTTCCTGCCTAAGGCTTCATTGCTATGATTATCATTATTATTATTTAGAAATTACCCACACGAAGATGACCGAGTAGAAATCACGAAAAATATCTACCTTCGAAATCAATGGCTGCTTACGAACTCAACCACTTGAAGAGAGTGTTAAGAAATGCAAGAGAGTTTGAAGAATGATATATTTTCATGTTTTTTTCTCAATGAGATTTCTACATATATATATATATATATATAGATGAATTTCCTAACACTACCTAATACCTAACATTATTTGATAGCCTACATTTGGTAGCCTACAATATTTGACACAAACATTGTGGCTCAACTTTTTTGATCAACTCATGCCAACACTCCCCCTCAAGTTGATGCATACAGGTCTTTGACGCGCAACTTGTTAAGTGAGTTGTAAAAATCTTTGCTTGATACAGCCTTTGTGAGTATGTCTGCTAACTGGTCTTTGGACTTAACAATAGGGAATTGAATTATCTTGGCTTCGAGATTATTTTGTTTGATGAAATGTCGATCTACCTCTACATGTTTCGTTCGATCATGCTGGACTGGGTTGTGAGAGATATCAATAGTAGCCTTATTGTCTAAAAACAAATTCATCTAAGCCAGATAAGCGCATAAAGACCCTTGGCCATTCTCGAAACTCAGCTTTAGCACTCAATAAGACCACCACTTTTTGCTTCTTACTTCTCCATGTAACAAGGTTCCCGCCAACAAACATGAAGTAACCCGAAGTCGACTTTCTATCTGAGATATTCCCTGCCCAATCTGCATCTGTAAAGCCGTCAACCCTTAGATGATTATTCTTTGAAAACATAAATCCTTTTTCTAGGAGAGAACTTTATATATCGAAGAATCGGGATCACTGCATCCATGTGATCTTTACTAGAACAGTGCATAAACTGACTCACTACACTTAAAACATAAGCAATATCTGGGCAAGTATGTGAGAGATAAATGAGCTTACCAGCCAATCTCTAGTATCTTTTGTTATCCATCGACACATGGTCTGGATATTCTCCAAGCTTGTGGTTTTGAACAATTGGAGTGTCTGTAGGCTTACACTCTAGCAATCCCACCTCTGATAATAGGTCTAGTACATATTTTCATTAGGAAAGAAATATACCTTGTTTTGATCTAGCAACTTCAATTCCCAGAAAATATTTAAGTCCTCCTAGATTCTTCATCTCAAGTTCAGTTGCCAATTGCTTTTGGAGCTTCAATATTTCTTCTGTGTCATCCCCTATAATAATCATGTCATCTACATAGATTATCAACGTTGTTACCTTGCCCCGTTGATGCTTTAGGAATAGTATATGATCTGAGTTGCTTTGTTAGAAGCCATATTTCTTCATTGACAAGCTAAATCACCCACACCATACTCGAGGTGATTGCTTCAATCCTTACAGTGCTCGTTGTAGTTTGCACACCACCTGGGTCCTTGAAGTTGCTGTGTAGCCTAGTGGAACATCCATGTAGACTTCTTCTTCGAGGTTGCCATGGAGGAAGGCATTCTTCACATCAAACTAGTGCTACGGCCAATCGAGGTTTGTTGCAAGAGATAACAAAACTCTCACTGTGTTCAACTTGGCCACTGGTGAGAAAGTTTCCTGATAGTCTCCACCATATGTCTACGTATAGCCCTTTGCAACAAGCCTCGCTTTGTATTGTTCAATAAATCCATTTGCCTTGTGTTTGATGGAGAACACCAATTTACACCCCACCGTCTTCTTTCCCTTAGGTAATAGAACAAGAGTCCATGTTTCATTCTTCAACAGTGCCTCCATTTCTTCCTTTATAGCTTGAGTCCACTTTGGATCTGTTAAGGCTTCCTGAACACCAGTGGGAACATGACAATGCGAAAGTTCATGTACAAATGTCTTAACAGGTTTAGATAGCCTCTATGTGGACATATAGTTGGCAAGTGGATACTTCGTCCTCCATTCCTCAATATTTGGAGAATATCTACTTGGTGGCTTGCCACGATTATGCCTGAAAGGTAAAGTATGGCCATCAAATTTATTCATATCATTAGTATTTGGAGGTGTAGTAGAAGAGCTTACCTTAAGAATATTCTCAGGAGATGGGTCTTTATGTATTGAAGAGTGGGGAAATTCTATTTTAGCTTGGGGAAATTCTTTTTCAGCTTCAAAAGGCGTAGGTGCCACTCTTGGAGTTATATCAACATCAACTTCTAAGGACATCGCCCCTGTGTCATTAAAGACCGGCCAGTCAAACCTCAACCAATTCGGCTCTTCGTTTTGTATCTCCCCCTAAAGAGAAGAATTGGATACTGAAGGGGAAAGAAAGTGTCAGATTCCAAAAAAGTAACATCCATAGTCACATAGGTGCATTTGGTAGTCGGATCATAACACCGGTACCTTTTTTTATGTACGACGTATCCCAAGAAAAGGCAGCAGATAGTTTTGTTCGTTGGTTCTTATGAAGATGCACAAAAGCAACACATCCAAAAATCCAGGGAGAAATCATTAATATTGTGGGTAAGGACACATAAGTAGAAAGAACCTGTAATGGGTTTTTAAAATTTAAGACTTTGGAAGGCATATGATTGAGGAGATGCACGGTAGTGGAAATTGCATTGGCCCAATACCGGTTGGGCATGTGAGCTCCAAGTAAGAGAGCACGTGCAGTTTCAAGAATATGCCAGTTCTTCCTCTCAGCAACACCATTTTGCTAAGGAGTCTGTGAGCAAAGAGGTTTCGTGAATAAGTCCATGATGTTGGAAATATTCTTGAAACCGTTGGTTAACATACTCACCACCATTATCAAATCTGAGAATCTGAATTTTAGCGAAAAATAGAGTCTAAACCATTACATGAAAGGATTGAAACACACTTAGTACTTCATCTTTATGCTTCAGCGAGTATAGCCAAGTCATGCGGGTATAATCATCAACAAATATCACAAACCAACGGATACTAGATGTAGTAAAAACTGGGGAAAGACCCCACACATCAGAATGAATTAACGCAAATACAACATCTCTTTTAGTGATGTTCAAGGGGTAAGTAGCTCTATGACTTTTAGCTAAAATGCAGTCATCACATTTAAAGTCAACCATCGGTATATGTGAAAACAAATCAGGAAATAAATGGTTCATATACCGAAACGACGATGCCACAACCAAATATGTTGGTCATTTATACCATTCGGACAATGCATGTGATGTGCCCGCCCCATGTTGAAATCATCCATGTAGTATAATCCCCTCGCTTAGTACCACACCCAATGATCTCCTCGGTGAGAATATCCTGAAGAAGACAAAAAGTGGGATAAAAGAGCACAACACAATTCAGATCCGTGGTAACTTGAATGACAGAGAGCAATTTATGGGAAAGAGAAGGAACAAGTAAAGTAATAGATAATGAGAGAGAAGGTGACAGGGTCACAGTGCCAGCCCCGATTACTGAAGAGGTAACCCCATTGGCATTTGCAATACTTGTTCTTCGTGGTGGGGAGGTCTATGAGAAGTTGGTACTATCAAATGTCATGTGGTGAGTGGCACCGGAGTCAAGTATCCAAGCACCACTATCTACATCTCTATCAGAACTAAGGAGGACATTGCCATAGGTACTTGGTTTAGAGGGAGAAGAAATTTCCTGGGAAAGCTCGACAGGTGGTGTGAGAGAGAGATGTGGATCTGCAAGAGCCACTACAGCTTTACCCACTCCCCCATCATTTTTGGCAACGTCCCCGTTAATATATCCCAACTTGTCTTTGCCGGAGATGTACATCTCAACAACTTGGGACCAGAGAGCATAGTTGGTACTGATCAGAGGAGCGGAAGCTTCAGTGGTCTGGGTCGTTGTCTGAATTTTGGTCAAAGCTTCAGCCATTCGGGTAGTCAATTATGTGAGAACAAATTCTGGTTCATTGGATTTATCTCTGTCACCGATGTCTGCCATAGAGAATGACGAGAGACAAGAAAAAAAAATGGTCAAGAGAAGATGATAATAGAGGGTCTAAGATCTGCTTTATCTAATACCATGTTAAGAAATGCAAGAGAGTTTGAAGAATGATATATTTTCATGTTTTTTCTCAATGAGTTTGCTACATAGATATAGACGAATTTCCTAACACTACCTAATACCTAACAATATTTGGTAGCCTACAATATTTGACACAAACATTGTGGCTCAACTTATTTGATCAACTCATGCCAATAGAGAGAACATGCTCAAGTTGCCAAAGACCACACCAGTTCCAAAATGAGTTGTCAAAGAAGAGCTCGAAGACTACCAGAGCACCAATGAAAGAGAAGTGGGAATCGAAAATGCACTCTGTTTTGTTCTGTTTTTGGTTTTTTTTTTTTATTTTAATACCAGTTGATAGCCGATTGCACGACAACTGTAGCCGGCGACTGTACATAGCAGAAGTGACCCAAAAAACAAACGTAGATATCCATTGTTTTGAAATGGAGTTTAGCCAATGCTAAAAATACTAACAATTAGTTATATATCCTATAAATCTGAAACAAGAAGAAGGCTACCATTCAGGCGATGAAACTGCATCTAAATAAATATATTTCCAAAACCCATAGCTTATTGCTTCAAATGTTTTATATTCACTTTTTTCCTCTTTCATATTTTAAAATATAGGACACACAAACATCATAATAAGGCAGATCTTTTCCTAAAGATCCCATGCCACTTGGTGATCAATTACAGATCAAATACATACATATGTTTGTCACTATATATTGAAACAAAACATCACCTGAATGATAAACCTTGAAGGTCACACTGAATGATAAACTTTGACACGTACGTCACCATCCTAAATATTTTACATTCAAGATGATTTTCTGAGGATCCAAGCGCCACTTTCTGACTTAGGTAACGCTTTGATGATTTTCTGATGATTGCTACCATCTCTGTGACTCAGATGAAGATCAGTACTCGGCTCTAGAGACATGCCTAGCTAGAGTCTAGGATGTGGTTAGAGATTTGGGCGAGTAATAGTGTGTATCTTTTATTTTTATTTTTTTATTTTTTGTGTGGACAATATTTTACATTTTGTAAAATTAACTTAATATTTATGAATCTTCTTTTTCTTTTCTAAATTAATTATTGATTTCTATTATATATATGTATTTAACTGCAATTTTTTTTATATAAATTAAATATTTCTCCATAATTAAGGTATTGTGTTGTCATAAAAAATTGTAAAAATTATGTCTTCGTTCGAACATAATGTATAAGCATTCAAATGTTTTTCCATTCCTGCCAAATATTTCTGCAATAAATTGATTTCTATTCGAAACTTTTATTTTACATTTGAACAACGATTAACCTGGATGTTCGAACATTGTAAAAATTTGTTCAAATGGCAAGCCAATGCTTTGCTAAATTTAGTGACTTAACCTGCCAATTCCTTGTTCAATCCTATATAATATCCATTCGAAAGTTTATTTTATTATGTTCAAAAAGATTTCTACAATTAATTTTCGTTCGATCTCTTTATTTTACGCTCAAACAGCGATTAACCTTGACGTTCGAACGGAGTAGTAAGTTGTTTGAATGGTAAGTCAATGTCCTGCTAAATTTAGTCACTTAACACACTAATTTCTAATTCGACCATATATAATATCATTTCAAATATTTATTTTATTACGATCGAATGTTTTAGTAAATGTTCGGACGGATATACACTACAAAAATATACTGACTAAAAGTCTCAAACCCAAATTTTGGATGCCCTCCTAGATGGAGGATGTGTAGAAAATGTTTAATTGAAATGCATATATCACGTAATGCATGCAGAGAGGCTAATCCACTGAAAGATAATACGTACATCATTCTGAATCCAGGCTCACTCTTGGTTGTCAAGGAGACAAAGGAACCCAATGGTGCCACTCATATATAGTGCTCAATCTCTTTGAATCCCCTTTTTTCTTTTTGTCTTTTTTTTTTTGGCTTTTATTAATTATCCATCCTAAAGACTGTTGGAGATCATTTGTTGTAATGCCCATCCTGGTGGCCTAAGGTAGGTAAGGGGCTTAATGGTTGTGCTCTGCTCCTAGTTTCCTAGACAAGGAATCCCCGTGAGGTTTGGGCATAATCAGAAAGTCCATCAACCTGATTTATTTTCTCTACTGCTGGATATAATCAAAAAGTCTGTTCTTGCATTAAATTTTGGTGCTGCAACGATTTATCAGTTCTTCTATGCACAGTCGTCTCGTGCAGACGTTGTGCAGTCGGCTGACGTGGTATCATGCCACGTCAGCTGATAATAATAATTAAAAAAAAAAAATCGAATACGAATACGAAAACAAAGACTAAACTCATTTCATTTCCCGCTTTTGAGACCAAAACAGCGCGAGATTTCATCGTCCATCCAGAAATGAAGACTCTGCCGACGAGTGCTCCGTCCCCGACAGTGGTGACCTCTCCGCCATCGCCTTCCCCTGTTTCTCCTGAGGCTTCGGCGACCCGGCCTCCTGCGTCAATTGCTGCTACACCTTCGGAAGCTCCATCTAATTGCATGGCCAGTGAAGAGCTCAAATCAATTCAATTCAAGCTCACATTTACACCACCCCATCACGAAAGGCAGCAAAATAAACGAAAGAAAACACAGCCACCCGCAATTTAGAAAACTACTTTTCTGTTCGAAATAAACATCACGAAAATTAAAAACCCAACTTTTCTCGTTTTCTTTCTTCAAGTTGCTGACTTTTGCTCTAGCGATTTCCCCGCACTTGTATTTATAGATCAAGAAGCAAACACAAGCACCCAAATCCTTCACGATCCGGTGGGCTACGTCTCTTGAACTATTTCAACTCCTTTCTTTTCCACCAACGATTAATTCCCAACCCCATCAACAACAACAATAAACTCCCCCATCCATAGATTTGATTGGCTTAATCTTGAAATGGAGTGAAATTAGAGAACACAAAGCAAAGGATGCCGAAGACAAATAATGTTGCCAAAAAATTACCACATAAAAGTGTCGAAAATACCAGACCAATAAAAAAGATTTGCTTAAGCAAGTAGCGGCTATATGAGAATCTGAGATGCCGAGATGCCGAAACGTGAACAGAGGCTGCCAAAATTTATCACACCAGGAACAGAAAGTGCCGACAGCACCAACCCAGAAAACAGGGACCGGAAACAAAGAGCTTGGACGTTGGGTTCAAACAACCCAGAGGATGCCGACAGAGGGGTGCCGAGATGCCCAGCCCAGAAATTTCAAGATGCCGAAACGTGAACAGAGGCTGCCAAAATTTATCACACCAGGAACTGTAAGTGCCGACAGCACCAACCCAAAAAACAGGGACCCAAAACAAGGAGCTTGGACGTTGGGTTCAAACAATCCAGAGGATGCCGACAGAGGGGGAAGTGCGGCGTGATTTTAGTTTTTAAACGAAACGATGCGTTTTATTTTTTCTCCACATCAGCAGCCGTTTGTGCGCCGTTTACGTGAGGCGACTGCATTCAGCATTTTACTATAACTTTTGATGAGCAGGTGGTGTCCATTATGTTTTTTCTGTCCTAGTAGCCTTGCTAAACTTAATCTAATGACAATTTTTGTGATCGGGATACCGTATTTCTAGTAATTTCATTTGTCATTAAAAAGTTGACGACATCAGTTGACCTATCTACATGATGGATTTAATTGGTATGTATTGCTGCTATCAGTTCACCTGTATGGCTGTATCAATTTCCTTGCTATCAGCATTTTTCGTAGACAGGAAAGCAGGTGGCTTCGTACCCTTTGTGCAAGGGTAGGGGGTTTAAGCAGCAAGCAAGAGTTACAGTTTTAAGTACTTAACCTAATTGTGAAGGTGTTGGGGTGCTTCCTCTATGCAACTATTAGCTGCCTGGCTTTTTACTAGTTATAGGAATTCCTTTCTATAGGACTAAATTTTGTTACCAGATGCCCTTGGGATTAAATTTTGTTTTTGATAAATTCTAATCCGTATTTGCTTTCATGTTAACGGCAAAAGAGAGTCTATAGACTGTGATAGTAATATGATCTAATAGTTGGGCCCGTTTACTTGGCAGGATGATGATCAGGAGTCTGTGGTTATGCCAAATAAAAATGGGGAGAATTTTTTATGTTTTTTGTCTAAGCTGGAGAAAGCCATGAGTGGAAAGTATACATTTGAAAACTGACATTGCAAGCTCTGGATGGCGACCTGCTTGGAGGAGTCTAACACATGAGTAGTCTTTCCCATGAGCATGTTCATTCCTTCCCTAGCCTTTTCCAGGAGTGCTCCTGCCACCGAGAGCCATCTGATATCTCGGAGCATGAAATAACACCAGACCATGTCCATTTGCAGTATTGGGACATTGTCAATCAACTGAAAGCAAACAAGATAACACTAAAAAGCAGAGGATAGTCTAAAACCAAAAAGGAACTAAATGTTTATTTTTATAAGTAAAAAGAAACTAAATGTTTGAATGTCAACAGGGTGAAATCGCCAAAGTTACCTTTACCAAATCCAAAATTCACCATGTCATGGATTACTTAGGTGGCTTTATTTTTATTTTTATTTTAAACTCCCAGAAGCATTGGTAACTTAGGTCATGTTCAATCAAATTCTAGAAGCAAAATCTCTAATGGTCACTAGCAATTTTGAAAGGCACGTTCCACAAGCAACTCAGCCAAATGGTGTCCCTTAATAGGAAGCAACTCAAAGCAAATTTCAGCTATTTCAATCAAATGAAAATAGATGACCTTGAAACATGACATGGCTCTCAAAGTGAATGGTCATCAATAATTTAATACTATCGCAGGAGGCCTTATATACGCAGATGAAAGAATGCTCACTCACCTCGATGACCTTTGGATTGCAAAGAGATAAAGCCTCCTGGAAGAAAGCGATTAACCAAATCGGGATTAATCACAGGAAAATATTTTACTGTACACTACAGCAAGCAACTTCTCATGTTAAGAAAAAAAGTGGCTAATATAAGATAAAAATCTATTCATCGATGCAAGATTATAAAAAAAGACAGAGCAATAGACAGAGAGGGGCTTCGTAACCAAAGAGAAAGCAGGGTTATCGATTAGAATCGTATGAGAGAAAAATCTATGATTACTGAATAAAAAAACAATTGATTAGGACAATAGCATTGGTTCAAACTTTTGAGTCTTACTCATATTTCTTCTAAGAACTTCTTTCCTTTCCTTTTGGGGGGGAGGTAACTATGGCCTAACTTGAAAATCCCAAAATTACAATCATGAAAACATATGGGGCTGAATTAATTATTCCAAGAAAACCATACAATATCAAAAAATCAATTACGTAACTAATTTAAATGTATTAACCACTTGCAAAAACTGGACTACCACTGACCTCTCCCATGGTGAGCACTTCTAATCCATCTTTGTAGTTCTCACTCCTAATTAGTTGCTTTCCATTTGCCTGAAGCATCAGTCCCATCATTACAAACCTGTAACATGAAAGTTCGTTCAAATCTTCAGCATTGAGAAAGGGATCATAGATCCTTAAATCCTTCAATAAAAGAATTCCATGCTCACATCTAACAGCACTTTCAAAATATTCTGTGCAAAACTTAACTATTTACCATACTGCTGATCAGTTTCAGATCCCTACTGTACAATCTGTCCACTTTGATCTTCAACCTCTATGTTAAAGTCTTCAACTGGTAGTGAACCATCTACATATCTTTTGGCCAATGTTGTGGCAGCTGCCCTGTTGTGACAGACATTCCATCAAGTTAGAAAGAACAGACTCACAGGCAAAGCATTAAAATGAAAGCAAAATAGTAATCCTTTCACAAGGCAATCAACATAACCCAAAGCAACAACAAAATTATGCATGCCTACCAAGAATATTGAAAAGACAAAATGTCATTATCATTTTATCATGTGGAATATAATGCAGGTCTATTAAATGAATAGTATACAATGTAATAATAACTCCTAACAAACAACAGAACATAGTCATTCCAATGGCTGCTTGCTTGGTGCTCTTTTTGGGCTTTTCATGCATGCCTTCACCAAGTTGGGTATGCAGACAACAGACAAACAACCACTCCCTCACCCCTTCACTGGGATAGAAAACTTCATTCATGGAAAATGATAAAGACAGCTGGGGCCATGTTTGGCATGCCAGAGAGACATATAAATTGGGCACTAGAATAACCATTTAACCAGCTCCTCTGATTTCTAAAGCCACTATATTGGAGGGCATATATCAAATCCTAGAGAAGTATTTCCAATTATTGCTTTCACAATTACTGGATTCGTGTGGAAGATACTATTGCATTAGGGTTAATTCGACACAGACTCGAGACAATAGTACTCTTGTGATGATTACATCACAGATTTCTATCGAGTTGGACAACAACCTATCTTGGGTAATGCTTGGGAAATCGTATACAATAGGAGCATTCCATCTTAAATGAATGATGGCATGAGATGCAACCACAAACTTTGTATATTTGATTGCACCAAAGTAGGGCTGAAAAAAGACTTCATTGTACGAGAAATAAAATAGTATAAATGAAAATCTTTACTCAGCTGAGCACAATAAGAATTAGACCTGATAATGGTATGTTTCTTACAGTTTGAACCAAAATAACATTAAATGGAATATTCTACTCTGAATTTCTATTAGACAGATTCCGTGGAACCAAATTAGAATATGATGAAAATACGCCCCCCCCCCCCAAAAAAAAAAAAAAAAACTCAAAAATTACAATCAGAAAAAAAGCATATTGAAGCTATGCACTATAACTCAACTTTCTTATCAAATTGCATTTGCAATTATATTTTTAACAACAAACAAATTACTTATCAAAAATCCCAGAGATCCATCATACCAACGAACTGCATTACAGAGAAAGGGAGAGAGAAGGTGAGTTATGCAACTGCATTGCAGAGAAAGGACATCAAAAATATCCTTCCAAAATCAATTAACAAACCCACAATCAAAAGACACAAACTTAAACAAGCACAAAGACTCAACAATATACATTGCTTATGAGGAACAACGAACCTCTCATCAAAATCAGTAAAAGGAATAATCAAAAGCCAACCTGCTTTTATTTCTTCGCAAGTAAAAACAACAAAAAATGAATCTAAAACTCACTTGACTCTGCTGAGTCTCCGAGAGCGTTCCTCCTCGGCCATCAACTTCTCCTCCAAGGACTTTCCCTCCTCGATGCTGCCCCGACTGGCGAGAATCCTAGCGTTGTTCTTGACGCCCAGTTGGACCAGCTTCTCTCAGTGCCATCGCCATCTCTCAAGACCTTTCCTGCGCAAATCAAATTGATCGACTCGGGGCTGCAGTTTGACCGCTTTGCCACCTCTATCCTCAACATCGACATGGTCCAATCCTCCAGCACCACCTCTATCACACCACCCCATGTCCCTCCTATCTTCAGCTTCGCCATTGAGAAAAAAGATACAAATCATAGGTTGCGCTCCGATGGACTTTAAACTAATGAATTTGCTTTACAGGTCGAGGAAACCAAAGAGGCGAGGTGATTTGCTTGGGGAGTAAGAAAGAGTCGGGTTTTCGATTGGGTTGGAAACTACAAACTAATGACTTTGCTTAGAGGTCGTCTGTGTCGTCAGCATTTGTTTCCTCAAAGCTAACGAGAATATGCTTTGTTTTAACTTTTAATTTTCTTTTTTCAAAAATAAAGTAATGAAAAAATTGATAAATTTTTTAAGAGAAATGTAGTTTTATGTGTTAAATTTAACGTATCACATAAAAACATATCACTTTATATATTTACTTTAATGGCAAGTTTGGGACACATATTAGATATAAAATTTTCATCTAATTTCATTTTATCTCATCTCATCTTATTCTCAAATACAACTCTAATACAAAATTTTAAAACTAATCATTACAACTTTTCAAAACTAATAATTACAACTTTTCAAAATTTTAAATAAAAAATAAAAAACTATTCCAACTTTTTCAAATTCCAAACGAAAATAATATTATAAAACTATATTCTTACAATATTTTAATTTTATAATTTTTTTTCAACTTTTTCTCTCTCCTTTTCCAAAACCTAAAAAATATTCAACTCAAATTATCTCGTTACTATTCACAAATTATCTTACAACTATTTACAAAATTTTCATCTCATCTCACTCCTCAAACAAGTTCTTGGAATATTTTTTTGTGACTATAGCACTATATGGTATTAAATTATTTGAGAGTATTTGTTATATCCAACTTATGGGTCAATCATTTGATGTCATGTCATAAGATGTTGAAAGGACGATAGTAAAATAGATAATAAATAAAATTTTCCTCTAATATAATATATATATATATATCTAGTTTTAATTTTGTAGTCAATTTTTTTTTTTGTACTTTCCAATGCATTGAGGTTTGGAGAAGGTGCATAATATACTTGCAATTAATTGAATTAGTCAGGCTTGTGTCGAATGGGAATTCATGATGGCCATAGTCACCACAAATGAGTCACTTTCTAGGAAAACTTTGCCAAACTTCCTTTCCAATGTCTTTGGGTATGTAAACGAGTCATGCTTATCGTTTCTTCATTTGTCAAAACTTTTTTAACTCTAGCGAATAGCAAATAATAACAGCCTATATATTTATAGATGCTTAAATTGCAATAGAAATACACATAAAAAGTCCATACATTTGAGTAGAAAATAGATAAATGATCGATAGATAAAGGTTTATCGAAAGTTATAAATCTCATATTTGGAAATCAAGAACAAGCATTGTTGATGCGGTAAAAATTGCTCAACAAGCCGAAATGGGAGAAAGAATCATTCCCGGCCCACTCGGGCAACTTGGGCCTCGTTCGGTGTTGTTTGATGCCCTCGGCAGTGTTTCGGTGGGCCTATACGGCGGCGGTGCGTATGTCCATGGCGATGAATGGAAAACATAAGTGTAGAGAAATAAAAGAGATGAACACATGGATTTACGTGGTTCGGCATAATGCCTACGTCCACGGGCGTTTGGGGAGGAGAAATCTATTATAATATTCTTGTTTACAGTCTCTCATATCTCTTAGTACAATGGTGATGCGGAATGTAAATTTACTGGAGAAAGGCATTCGCTGGAGCTCTCTTTGTTCTCTGGTTGGTGGAGAGGTCGAAGAAGAAGAAGGAGAACCTCTCCCTCTATTTATCTGAATCACTTTTCTCGCGTGCGCCCCCCTCCCTGACATCCCATGCGCCCTGGTCCCCCATGACCCTTCTGACCCCCTTGGTGCCCTGTCCCCCATGACCTTTCTGACCCCCTTGGCGCCCTGTCCCCCTTGACTCCCCTGACCCCAATGTCCCCTTGTCTCTAATATTGGTGAGCGAGGCCTGGTGACTAGGCCTGTATGGGCTTCTTTATTTTTTCCCCTCACAAGCATATAGACATATGCAAACATCATTATGCAAGGCTACATAATTTAGAATGTACTGGACAACTTATGAGATTTCACAATTAAAGAAATAAAAAGACTTGGTGATGCACACTTCAATGAAGCTAAACCACACCTGACGCCAATAAGGATTTATATACAGAACTGTAAATTAATATAACATGAAATTTTAATATTATTATTTATGCCTCCTTGATATAAACTTAGTACCCTTAAATATGAATATGAATATGAATATTAAGTTATTAATTAATATGTTATTATTAAGTTACATACTTACATAAACACATATATATACACTAAGCTGGCATCATAGGCTTTAAATTAATGATAGATGGCTTCAAATTAACGACAAATGGAGTCCATTTCCATATAATTTTTATATGTATAATTTGTTTTGCATTTTTGTCTCTTCCTTTTTCCATATACGCATATTTCCACCGATTACTATCTAGAAAAGTCTTCCACGGTGATGACATATTCGTGCTTATTGGGTTCCGCTAGAAGTTGTCGATCCTTAGTAATGACATCATGTCCTTATAGTACCAGGTAGTAATTGTGGTTCCATTATTTTAGAAGACGGCCTTGACTCAGTGATAATGGTGATAGATATGGACAAAAAGATCAAGCATTTGAATCATTAATTTTTAGCCTATGTTTTGGCACTTAGATGAGATGAGATGAGATGATGATCTCAAAATATTTTATAATTTTCTTCGCAAACGTTATCATTTAAACAAAATTTATTTTTTAATTTCAAATCTCTAACCTAATTTTCATCTAATCATTATTTAATCATTAAAACTTTCTCAAATTCCCAAAAGAAAAAAAAAATACAACTTTTTCAAATTTTAAAATAAAAAAATATTAAAAAATATATTCAAACAACTTTTTTAACTTTATAATATTTGTATTCAATTTTTTCTCTCTTTTTCCAAAATCAAATAAAACATGTGAACTCAAATAAAACAGGAACACTCTAAAACAACGTACCAAAAAATATTTATCTTTCACCAAAGAGTAATACTACATATAGTCATGGAGTACACAAATACCACACAATCGTTTTGAAAAATAGTGAACTCCACTATTAAAAAAGGGTAATCCTAGGGATCCCGCTGGAGGATCCCACTCCAAAATTTTTTTTCTAGTTTTTTTTACTTAGTAATTAAGAAAGTGTTATTTAATAATATTGTGAATTTACTTTTTAAAATATTTAAAAGTGTTTAAAAAATGATGTGAAAAAATTAATTTTCAATTAAAAAGTGAGATCCCTATCATTTTCTATTAAAAATTTAATTTTTTCATGTGAATTTCGTATGTATTCATTTTTTTCAAAAAAACTGTGCTATGCTTGTACACTCCACGACTGTAAATTTCATTTTTCTTCAATATATTCCACAAATGCTATGCATTTGAACTATGTTGGCATCCTATGGTTGTAAATTAATTACAAATGGACGCTATATAACTTTTTATAAAAGTGTAATGGCTAAAAAGAGATTTTACATAAGTAAATTCACAAACGGACGTAATTTTACGTAATATATTAATTCTATTTTACGATAAAAATAATTTTATAATTTAACGTAATATAAAAAGGGAGAAAATGAAGAAATTCATAGGCCTAACTTATCTCATAAAACCCGTTCTACAATAGATGATTGTTCATTACTTATAAACAAGCCTAAAACCTTATCCACAGCCAATGTGAGATTATTTCTCAACACCCTCCCTCACGTGCAGGCCAGTATTTTTTCTAGTCCTTGTCATGGGGTAAGTAGTGTGGGCCCCATTCGTCCTGTGACAGGCTCTGATACCATGAAGAAATTTATGGGCCTAACTCATCTCATAAAATCAGTTTAACAATAGATGATTGTTCATTGCTTATAAACATGCCTAAGACATTGTCCACAGCCAATGTGAGATTATTCCTCAACGGAAAAGACTTGAGAGAAAGTAAAAAAAGGCTCCACGACAGCGCTCCGCAATACGTGGGATTTCCTATTTTGGTAGGTTTCTATCGTTTCTGCTAGGGCGTGCCTATGGTGGTGCCCACCCCTCGCTGATGATCACTACGTCATTGGTGGGGAAGACTATTGCAGGTGAGACAAGGAAGAAGATTCAGGTTTGGAGATGCCACATGGGGATGCAGCGATGGGTAAGGCTGTGCAGGACCTTACTGTCTATGAAAATGTTGGGCGTAGAGAAGGGCCCCATAATGGTATGGCTGGACCATTGGGTACGAAGGAGATAGAGTTTGGCAGTACTCTTTTTTTACAGAATGAAGAAACTCTTCTTCTTTAAGCTGATCTGTTGAATAACATGTGCCAGATAGAGGTGGATAGTGGTCTGTGGGATACAGCTACGGAATTACTGGAAATGGAGAGCAGGTGAAGGCATACCTACATGAATATTGAAGGTCCAAGCGATGTCTTAACTAAATGTGTTTCGAATAAAGAGGATGAGGGTAGGCTTGCGGTTTTAGCCAAGGAAAAAGATATGAATCATATTTTACTTTGCCACAAATGAAAGCTACTTTGAACAATGGTGTATGACAATCCTAGCGGGTGGCTACCCGAACTCAAAAATTAAATCTATGATTGAAACAATTATGGTATGGAACATTAGGGGGTTGGGAAGGTCTCGAAAAAGATTGAAGAGTCTGGTGAGGAAAAATAATGTGGTAGTGGTGGCTATTTTGGAACCTTTTGCAATGGAAAACCAAATTTCCAAGCTAGCGAGTTTTTTAGATTTTCAGCATTTTTGTTGTAATGAGGCAATTGGGGAAGAGATTTGGCTGTTTTGGAGAGAAGAAGTGATCTTTGAGATGGTGAATAGGTCTGACCAGTTCTTATTAGGCTGGTTTACATTGGATAACAAACAAGTTCTTCTCATGTTTGTGTATGCAAAATGCACTCAAGTTGAGCACAAGGAGTTATAAAAAGACCTTGAAGAATCCTGAATTGACGACCTATTGTGGTTAGTTGTGGGAGATTTTAATGCTATCCGGGAGGATGGGGAGAGGATTGGAGGGAATCCAAGGACTTTATCGTCCATCGAGGATTTTAATACATGCTTAAATACTTGTGGCTTGGTGGAGATGGGGTTCCAAGGAAGAAGCATGTCCTGGTGCAATGGCCAAAAGGGACGCTCTAGGAGCTGGGCGAGACTAGATCGGGCAGTCACCAATGTGAGTTTTTCCAATCTATTTACCTCTGCAAAGTTAAAGTATCTAGTGCAGAAAACTTCGGATCACAGCCCAATGGTTTTACACCTTGATAGACCGTCGATCACTTATGGGCCATCCCCATTTTGTTTCCACAGCATGTGGTGCACTCATAAAAAATTTTTTGAGTGTGTGAAGGAGGTCTGGCAGGAACCAGAAGCTGCTACGGGATTGGTGAAATTAGCAACGAAGTTAAAGAAGACCAAGATTGCGTTGTGAGCTTGGAACTGATTGATTTTTGGTCATGTGGAACACAATATGAAGTCGCATGAGGAGAGATTGGAGTTACTTGAGCACCAGCTACAAACGGCATATATGCATGAGGTGGAAATTGACTATCTTGTAACCAAAGCTGAACTAGGGGTATGGGGGAAGAAGGAGAAGATGCATTTGGCTAAAAAAGCAAAAAAGAAATGGTTACAAGAAGGGGATAATAACTCTAAATTTTTCCATGCTATAGTCAATCAAAGAAAGAATGCAGCTACTATTTCACCCATGCAACTTGAAGACGAGACGGTCCTGGATTCTCCTGAAGAAGTCCATGTGGGTGCCACCAATTATTTCCAAGAATTCCTGTCGAGCTCCCCCGGTAAAGAACAAGATGATTTATCTCCTTTGGTGGAGAAAGTGGTCACTGATGCTGAGAATTCATTGCTTTGCCAGGCTCCTACAGAGGAAGAAGTTAAAGAAATTGTTTTCTCAATTTCGAAGCACAGTGCCCCTGGTCCAAACGGCTTTGGGTTAGAGTTCTATTTGTATTGTTGGGATTTGATTAAGGGAGATCTGGTAAAGGCAGCTAGGGATTTTTTTAATGGTGCTTCTTTGCCAAGGTTCTATGCTTCTTCTTTCATTGTACTTATCCCGAAAGTAAAGGATCTGAGAAGCTTTGATAAATTTCGGCCGATTAGTCTTTGTTTAGTTGCTTACAAGATTTTCTCAAAAATACAGGTTAAGAGAATGACCAAGAGTCTTCCTTTTGTGATCTCGCCGGAGCAAGGGGCTTTCATCCCAGGGTATAGTACTTTTTAAAACATCATGTTGGCGCAAGAGATGGTGCACTCTTTAAATAGAAAAAACCCAAGGGAGAAGTGTGATGCTAAAGATTGACATGTCAAATGTGTATGATAGGGTTAATTGGGTTTTCCTTTTAAGAGTGCTTGATAGTTTTGGTTTTTCTCAGAAGTTTTGTAGCTTGGTGGCGGAGTGTGTGCAATCCCCATGGTTTTCGATCATGATAAATGGAACCTACGAAGATTTTTTCAAACCATCCCGGGGTTTACGACAGGGGGACCCTTTATCCCCTTATTTATTTTTATTTTTTTTGTGATGAAGGAGATTTTATCTCGCCATTTAAGAAGGCAATTTGAAGAAGGGAAGATTGGACGGTTTTATCATCTGATGGGGGCCCATTGATTTCCCATTTACTATGTGACGCCCCCAAATTCCGCTTGGGATCGGACGAACATTTGAAGCGTCGAGACATGCAACACAAGGTTACATGCCCCCGGTCATGACATATAAGATGCAATATTCCTAACATGCATCTAGCATTATGCAATATTCGCAGCGGATGATTTTTTTCTTCAGCAATACTATGCACCAAACCGAAATATCCCAAATACTTAAAACATACTTCATACATAATGACGTACTAAACAACTGAGATCACAATAATAGTCCATATAGTTGTGATCAAAAGAGTACTGGAGATTGAACTCCACAAATACAACTAGTAACCTGAGATAACTACTGTACTACCATCTACGTCGCACCATCACTTAGTCGATTGTTTCCAGTTGGTCGATTCTCGATTCTCCTTCTGATCCTGTAATAAGATCTACCATTCGGGGGGAATGGTAGTTGGGACTACCACAGTGAGATTTGATTACAAATCTCAGCAAGTTAACAGGAAACTTCCACACAGGTTAATGATGCATGCATGGCAGTAAAAGCATGAATGCATAATCAAATCATAAGTAATCATAGCATAACTTGACATACAACATAACATAACTGTCATAACTTAAACTGAAACTGAAACTTAGCATGAACGTGACTTGAAACATAACATGGACTTGAAACATAGCATGAACGTGAATTTGGAACATAACATGGACTTGAAACATAACATGGACTTGAACATGCATAATTTGAACATGAACTTGAACATCACTTGAACCTGAGCATGACATAACATAAATGTGAACTTGGAATATAACGTGAATGTGAACATAACATAACATGAACTTGAAACATATTCTTGTCTCATGGGATTACCTTGATTGCATGAACGTAAACTTGAACATAACATAACGTGAAACATGACTTGAACTTGGAATCTTATTCAATAGGCTTAATCATTAACGTGACCATATGGGTGCAACACAGGTCCCCTTGAGCCGTGTGTTCCTGCCGATTTCCGCATCACATCACATGTGTCTATACCAACTGTGAGTGCGTTAATACGTACTCCACAATTGTTGTGGCCCCACGTATTCTACGTGTCACAATTGCTGTGTCTCATGTAGTGTATGCTCCACAGTTGTTGTGGCCCCATAAATTTCTTTATCATCTTCTTCAACCTTCCCCTTGAAGAGCCCAGACCTCTGATGTTCCAGAACAAAATGGGGCTTATCATAGATTAAGTTTTAGAGGCCGAGTGATGACCCGTTTGGTGCTCTTTGAAGTTCCCATTCCACTTTTGCCATTTTTATTACTGGAACCACTCTGGTCTTCCTCAGATTGGTAGTCTTTTTCTCTTCCTATTAGCACATTCACCCTATCCTCTTCCTGCTCAGACCCGGATTTATATTCCTCAGTTTCGCCGAGATGCGTTTCTTGCCCCCATTCATCCATAGGAACGTCTTTGACTAGCACTACATTTTACAACCATGTTTCATTTCCTTTCTCTCGGTCCCCTGTTTGCAACTCACTATCCCACTACTTCATACTATCTGGAACAACCTCCTGCTCTTCCATCTCCCCATCAGAAATGTTTTCCTTGTTTACTGGGGAGTTCAAGCTGCCAAACTCCTGAATAACAATCTCGTTGTCCCTTACTTCTCTCACCTGACTTTTCCTCGTCTCTTTTTGCACTTCCTTTTCCGTCAGCCTTTCCTCTCCTTGCTCCTGCACTTTGCCATTCTTCGCAACATCCTGGTCCTCTGTTATTTTCCCTCCACCAGCTGCATTTGGACATCTTATCACTTCACAGTAAACCATTTTATTTTTTTTCCTTCTCAGTTTTCCGGATATCACTAATGTTTTTCCCTCTTGTACACGTTGTTTTGTTGTGCCCCTGCAACTTGCAACTTGAGCAGAAAGTCGGCAATGTCTCGAAAACGACGTCCTATTTGAAACTAGAACTAGGTGTGCCAATCCAGAATGAATCCAAATGCTGTTTAGAGGCATCCATCTCTAAACAAACTCGAGCTCCATCCGTTCTCGTCGTACAACGAGTGGAGTTATCAGATCGTATGAACTTCCCAAGCGGTGCCGTCAGTATTCTGAGGATGGAATTGTGATAGAAATTTGGAGGGAGACCTGGGAGCATCACCCAAACCGGAACAATAGGAGTTTCCTCTTCTTTCGTAAATCCCGGTGTCCAATGGAAAACTCTATACGAAACACCATTTATCTCGCTGGCTTCTCGGGAGAACGCCTTGTTGAAATCTTCTTCCGATGTTAGGCGGATGAAAACGTTATGGTTTTTGCTCATGGAGGAGACTACCGCATTTCCCATTAATCCCCATCTCACACGAATAAACATCCTTATGGCATCTTGAGAATGTCTCTGCTTGAGGAACTTCAAAACCAGAGAGTATCTGAAAGGTTCTGCCGATAACACCATTTCTTCCTTGGAGAACATGAAACACACCTGGCCTTCTATCATATTTGGAGACCTCATTGGAAGATTTACTTCCGGAATAGGTTGCGGAACAGTCATGACCAGGTCCACGAAAGACCTGGCCTTCGTTGCTGGCATGGGACCACCAGGCGAGGCCAAGGCACGAGAAACCTAGTATGAGGAACCCTAAAAAAATTCTTTCTTTTGTCTATATTCTCTGATTTTTTAAGAAGCACAGAGTGATTGGACAGAAAAAAGAGGAAGGACTATAGAGGAGATTTCCAAAGCGTACGGGAGTGCGTGGGAAGAATCTTAAAAGAACACTTCGACAAATAGCTGGGCTATAGAGAATGAAGCAGTTGTAACGCTATGTTAAACACAGACAGCTACGAGATCACAGTGTAGGCTCGTGCTGGGTGATGGGAAAAAGACGTGGAAAATTCTATTTGCTTCCTAGGCAAGATACTTCCTGCCTAAGGCTTCATTGCTATGATTATCATTATTATTATTTAGAAATTACCCACACGAAGATGACCGAGTAGAAATCACGAAAAATATCTACCTTCGAAATCAATGGCTGCTTACGAACTCAACCACTTGAAGAGAGTGTTAAGAAATGCAAGAGAGTTTGAAGAATGATATATTTTCATGTTTTTTTCTCAATGAGATTTCTACATATATATATAGATGAATTTCCTAACACTACCTAATACCTAACATTATTTGATAGCCTACATTTGGTAGCCTACAATCTTTGACACAAATATTGTGGCTCAACTTTTTTGATCAACTCATGCTAACACTCCCCCTCAAGTTGATGCATACAGGTCTTTGACGCGCAACTTGTTAAGTGAGTTGTAAAAATCTTTGCTTGATACAGCCTTTGTGAGTATGTCTGCTAACTGGTAGGTAATAGAACAAGAGTCCATGTTTGATTCTTCAACAGTGCCTCCATTTCTTCCTTTATAGCTTGAGTCCACTTTGGGTCTGTTAAGGCTTCCTGAACACCAGTGGGAACATGACAATGCGAAAGTTCGTGTACAAATGTCTTAACGGGTTCAGATAGCCTCTATGTGGACATATAGTTGGCAAGTGGATACTTCGTCCTCCATTCCTCAATATTTGGAGAATATCTACTTGGTGGCTTGCCACGATTATGCCTGAAAGGTAAAGTATAGCCATCAAATTTATTCATATCATTAGTATTTGGAGGTGTAGTAGAAGAGCTTACCTTAAGAATATTCTCAGGAGATGGGTCTTTATGTATTGAAGAGTGGGGAAATTCTATTTTAGCTTGGGGAAATTCTTTTTCAGCTTCAAAAGGCGTAGGTGCCACTCTTGGAGTTATATCAATATCAACTTCTAAGGACATCGCCCCTGTGTCATTAAAGACCGGCCAATCAAACCTCAACCAATTCGGCTCTTCGTTTTGTATCTCCCCCTAAAGAGAAGAATTGGATACTGTAGGGGAAAGAAAGTGTCAGATTCCAGAAAAGTAACATCCATAGTCACATAGGTGCATTTGGTAGTCGGATCATAACACCGGTACCTTTTTTTATGTGCGACGTATCCCAAGAAAAGGCAGCAGATAGTTTTGTTCGTTGGTTCTTATGAAGATGCACAAAAGCAACACATCCAAAAATCCAGGGAGAAATCATTAATATTGTGGGTAAGGACACATAAGTAGAAAGAACCTGTAATGGGTTTTTAAAATTTAAGACTTTGGAAGGCATATGATTGAGGAGATGCACGGTAGTGGAAATTGCATTGGCCCAATACCGGTTGGGCATGTGAGCTCCAAGTAAGAGAGCACGTGCAGTTTCAAGAATATGCCAGTTCTTCCTCTCAGCAACACCATTTTGCTGAGGAGTCTGTGAGCAAAGAGGTTTCGTGAATAAGTCCATGATGTTGGAAATATTCTTGAAACCGTTGGTTAACATACTCACCACCATTATCAAATCTGAGAATCTGAATTTTAGCGAAAAATAGAGTCTAAACCATTACATGAAAGGATTGAAACACACTTAGTACTTCCTCTTTATGCTTCAGTGAGTATAGCCAAGTCATGCGGGTATAATCATCAACAAATATCACAAACCAACGGATACTAGATGTAGTAAAAACTGGGGAAGGACCCCACACATCAGAATGAATTAACGCAAATACAACATCACTTTTAGTCATGTTCAAGTTGTAAGTAGCTCTATGACTTTTAGCTAAAATGCAGTCATCACATTTAAAGTCAACCATCGGTATATGTGAAAACAAATCAGGAAATAAATGGTTCATATACCGAAACGACGATGCCACAACCAAATATGTTGCTCATTTATACCATTCGGACAATGCATGTGATGTGCCCGCCCCATGTTGAAATCATCCATGTAGTATAATCCCCTCTCTTAGTACCACACCCAATGATCTCCTCGGTGAGAATATCTTGAAGAAGACACAAAAAGTGGGATAAAAGAGCACAACACAATTCAGATCCGTGGTAACTTGAATGACAGAGAGCAATTTATGGGAAAGAGAATGAACAAGTAAAGTAATAGATAATGAGAGAGAAGGTGACAGGGTCACAGTGCCAGCCCCGATTACTGAAGAGGTAACCCCATTGGCATTTGCAATACTTGTTCTTCGTGGTGGGGAGGTCTATGAGAAGTTGGTACTATCAAATGTCATGTGGTGAGTGGCACCGGAGTCAAGTATCCAAGCACCACTATCTACATCTCTATGAGAACTAAGGAGGACGTTGCCATAGGTACTTGGTTTAGAGGGAGAAGAAATTTCCTGGGAAAGCTCGACAGGTGGTGTGAGAGAGAGATGTGGATCTGCAAGAGCCACTACAGCTTTACCCACTCCCCCATCATTTTTGGCAACGTCCCCGTTAATATATCCCAACTTGTCTTTGCCGGAGATGTACATCTCAACAACTTGGGACCAGAGAGCATAGTTGGTACTGATCAGAGGAGCGGAAGCTTCAGTGGTCTGGGTCGTTGTCTGAATTTTGGTCAAAGCTTCAGCCATTCGGGTAGTCAATTCTATGAGAACAAATTCTGGTTCATTGGATTTATCTCTGTCACCGATGTCTGCCATAGAGAATGACGAGAGATAAGAAAAAAAAATGGTCAAGAGAAGATGATAATAGAGGGTCTAAGATCTGCTTTATCTAATACCATGTTAAGAAATGCAAGAGAGTTTGAAGATTGATATATTTTCATGTTTTTTCTCAATGAGTTTGCTACATATATATAGACAAATTTCCTAACACTACCTAATACCTAACAATATTTGGTAGCCTACAATATTTGACACAAACATTGTGGCTCAACTTATTTGATCAACTCATGCCAATAGAAAGAACATGCTCAAGTTGCCAAAGACCACACCAGTTCCAAAATGAGTTGTCAAAGAAGAGCTCGAAGACTACCAGAGCACCAATGAAAGAGAAGTGGGAATCGAAAATGCACTCTGTTTTGTTCTGTTTTTGGTTTTTTTTTTTTTAATACCAGCTGATAGCCGATTGCACGACAACTGTAGCCGGCGATTGTACATAGCAGAAGTGACCCAAAAAACAAACGAAGATATCCATTGTTTTGAAACGGAGTTTAGCCAATACTAAAAATACTAACAATTAGTTATATATCCTATAAATCTGAAACAAGAAGAAGGCTACCATTCAGGCGATGAAACTGCATCTAAATAAATATATTTCCAAAACCCATAGCTTATTGCTTCAAATGTTTTATATTCACTTTTTTCCTCTTTCATATTTTAAAATATAGGACACACAAACATCATAATAAGGCAGATCTTTCCCTAAAGACCCCATGCCACTTGGTGATCAATTACAGATCAAATACATACATATGTTTGTCACTATATATTGAAACAAAACATCACCTGAATGATAAACCTTGAAGGTCACACTGAATGATAAACTTTGACACGTACGTCACCGTCCTAAATATTTTACATTCAAGATGATTTTCTGAGGATCCAAGCGCCACTTTCTGACTTAGGTAACGCTTTGATGATTTTATGATGATTGCTACCATCTCTGTGACTCAGATGAAGATCAGTACTCGGCTCTAGAGACACGCCTAGCTAGAGTCTAGGATGTGGTTAGAGATTTGGGCGAGTAATAGTGTGTATCTTTTATTTTTATTTTTTTATTTTTTGTGTGGACAATATTTTACATTTTGTAAAATTAACTTAATATTTATGAATCTTCTTTTTCTTTTCTAAATTAATTATTGATTTCTATTATATATATGTATTTAACTGCAAATTTTTTTATATAAATTAAATATTTCTCCATAATTAAGGTATTGTGTTGTCATAAAAAATTGTAAAAATTATGTCTTCGTTCGAACATAATGTATAAGCATTCAAATGTTTTTCCATTCCTGCCAAATATTTCTGCAATAAATTGATTTCTATTCGAACCTTTTATTTTACATTCGAACAACGATTAACCTAGATGTTCGAACATTGTAATAATTTGTTCAAATGGTAAGCCAATGTATCGCTAAATTTAGTGACTTAACCTGCCAATTCCTTGTTCGATCCTATATAATATCCATTCAAAAGTTTATTTTATTATGTTCGAAAAGATTTCTACAATTAATTTTCATTCGATCTCTTTATTTTACGCTCAAACAGCGATTAACCTTGACGTTCGAACGGAGTAGTAAGTTGTTTGAATGGTAAGTCAATGTTCTGCTAAATTTAGTCACTTAACACACTAATTTCTAATTCAACCATATATAATATCATTTCAAATATTTATTTTATTGCGATCGAATGTTTTAGTAAATGTTCGGACGGATATACACTACAAAAATATACTGACTAAAAGTCTCAAACACAAATTTTGGATGCCCTCCTAGATGGAGGATGTGTAGAAAATGTTTAATTGAAATGCATATATCACGTAATGCATGCAGAAAGGCTGACCCACTGAAAGATAATACGTACATCATTCTGAATCCAGGCTCACTCTTGGTTGTCAAGGAGACAAAGGATCCCAATGGTGCCACTTATATATAGTGCTCTATCTCTTTGAATCCACCTTTTTCTTTTTGTCTTTTTTTTTTGGCTTTTATTAATTATCCATCCTAAAGACTATTGGAGATCATTTGTTGTAATGCCCATCCTGGTGGCCTAAGGTAGGTAAGGGGCTTAATGGTTGTGCTCTGCTCCTAGTTTCCGAGACAAGGAATCCCCGTGAGATTTTGGCATAATCAGAAAGTCCATCAACCAGATTTATTTTCTCTATTGCTGGATATAATCAGAAAGTCTGTTCTTGCATTAATTTTTGGTGCTGCAAAGTAATGTTCTTTTCTCCATTATAACTTTTGATCAGCAGGTGGCACATTTTTGGTGAGCGAGGCCTGGTGACTAGGCTTGTATGGGCTTCTTTATTTTTTCCCCTCGCAAGCATATAGACATATGCAAACATCATTATGCAAGGCTACATAATTTAGAATGTACTGGACAACTTATGAGATTTCACAATTAAAGAAATAAAAAGACTTGGTGATGCACACTTCAATGAAGCTAAACCACACCTGACGCCAATAAGAATTTATATACAGAACTGTAACAATTCCCAACAACACTATTGTGTAAGACACACCGAAACTTATGCAGAAAAAACCCCTGTCTATGAAACCACCACTTTCTTCTCCCTTATGATTAGATGGCAATCCAGTTTTGTTCCAGGAATTAGGTAGTGGAGGTCCATACAGAAAAGGATTCCCCTTATAGCTGCTTTCATCGAAGGTTCCAAATTGAGCTTTTCTTTCTGGTGTTCTGCCCGATAAATTATTGTCAGCCACGTTAAAGACAGCTAGAGAGTATAACTCTATAAGTTGAGGGGGGATGCTGCCATTCAACTTATTGTGGGAGAGATCCAAACTCTCTATTTCTTTTAGGTTCGAGAACGTTGTGGGGATTGATCCGATTAGATTGTTGTGTGACAAGTTCAACGCATGGATGTTGCTCAAGTATCCAAGCTCATGTGGAATTTCACCAGATAAACAATTGCATGAGAGGTCTATTCCAGACATATAATTGAGGACATCACCCTTATAGGGGTAGGTTCTGCTCTTTGTTGTGAACTCTACTTCTTGTTGTGCATCCACATCCAGGAATATATCATAATCTTCAATCATTTGATATGTCTTTGTCTCCAAGTATATCAATCCTCCAATGCTAAAAACATATGCTACTGTACTTCCTAGATTGGATTTTTGGTCAGTTGCCGCAAAACTAATGTTGTTCAAGCAATGAGGTATTGGACCAGTAAAACTATTATTTGAAAGATCCAGCATGGTTAAGTTTCCAAGAAGGCATATTTGAATTGGAATCCTTCCTTGTAAGTGATTAGCTTTCAAGAGAAGGATGCTCAATGATGAGAGGTTTCCGATCCAATCTGGAATGTTGCCAGTTAGGCGGTTATCTCTAGATCTAATGTTACCAGAGCAGAGCTATTCTTGAATGCACTTGTAATGGGACCACTTAGCCTATTTTTTCCCAGATGAACATGTTTGATGTTCAATGAATTGAAGCACAATGGTATGAAGTCAGACAAATTATTCTCGGAAAGGTCAAGAAATATGATGTATTTGACTTTGCATAACTCAATCGGAATAGGACCTTCAAGTTGGTTTTTGGCCATAACAATTTGAACCAAGTTGGTCATGTTGCCAATCCATCTTGGAAGCTTGCCTGACAAAGAGTTGCTACTAAAATCAAATGCCATCAAGTGAGTACTACTGGATAAGCTATATGGGCGATCTTTCCGGAAAATTGGTTGTGGTCCAAATACAAAAACTCAAGAAGAGTTAGATTATTTATGGCAGGAAATAATTGGCCACTTAATTTATTATTTGACAATTTGAGGTATGCCAAATCGAGGCAACCCATTCCCAAATGGTTTGGTATTTTTCCTGACAAATGATTGCTAGACAAATCCAACGTTCTCAAGGAAACTAAATTACCTAAAGAAGATGGAATTATGCCTACAAATGCATTTTGAGACATGTTTAAATGCACTAAATTGGGAAAAACTACACCCAAGTTTTTCGGAATCGGACCTCCTAGATCATTATTCGAAATATCTATTTTTCGAATATGGGGATTAGGACGATAGGGTACTTGGAAAGGATTTGTGAAAGTGTTATTCCTTAAATTAAGAATCACCAATCTTGTATTGTTTTCTAGCAACCAAGTGGGAAACTTTCCCACCAAATTGTTGTGGGAGAGATCAATTACTTGTAACTTGTATTGGTAATGAAGGAATCTGGGAATCGTTCTAGTGGGTCTTCTAGCAAGGCTACTTGACAACGACAAAACATTCAACTGAAAGTATGAACTCCAACTTTGAGACTCTGTTTCATCAACAAGTGTATTGTTATTACTCATGAACATCTTAATCTTCGAGAGATTAAAAAATGAGGAAATTGTAATTGGGCTGAAGTGGTTATATGACAGAGAAAGGTACTTAAGTGACTGCAAACTAAGTATGGGAGAGTGAGAAATGTTTCCGTTGAAGTTATTGAATGCAAGATTCAATCCTCGAAGTGTTGTCATGTTTGCCAAACAAGAAGGCAATCTCCCTTCAAAATGATTACCACCAAAGTCTAACTTTTGTAAATTCTTGAGTTCACACTAGCCTGTAAAATAAGTAGATTTTTAATTTATGCTACTAAGATAAGCTTGTTTATGATCAGCAAAATATTTGAAAAAAAGGGTTCTACCTTGGTTGGATAAGCTGCCATTGAGTCCACAAGTACTCATTGATAACACATTAAGAGAAGTCATCACTCCAACTTTACGAAGAAAGCTTTTATCGATGGATGAATCATCCAAATACAACTCTTGTAGGTTCTTTAGTTTTCCAAGCTCTAAAAAAATATAACACAAGCTTTAGATATTTATCATGTGCGTTGAAATTACTTGTCATGTGTGTTGATAAGTATTTGAACTTTGAGACTTACCATGGATATTAATTCCCCCATTCAACTTAGCTTCTCTCAAATATAGTTTCTTGAGAGATGGTATCTTACAAATGAATCTCATGTCTGTGAAGTTATTCTGATCCAAGTTAAGCTCCTCTAGCTTACTCATTGTAAAACCTGCAATAATTTTGATATTCCATTATTCATTAGAAAAATTTGTAAAAAATGAATCAGATTAGGAAACTGCATAAATATAAGGTAAATGAAAATAGAATAAATACTACCTAACTAGCTAATACATGAATATATACCAACCTTTATTAATTGGGACCTTTCCACTAATCTTATTCCCCGTCAAAGATAGTTTCTTAAGCGATGCAATCTTGCCAAGGGATGGAAAGATGCTTTCATTAAAGTCATTATCATCCAAGTAAACTCCTTCAGCTTGCTCAAACCAGATAATCTTTCAAAACCTGCAATTGTGATTTTTCAATGTCCAAAGCTGTGTACAATAAATCCTAAAATACAACAAATTGGTATATATATATATATATATATATATATATATATATATATATATATATGGGAGCTTTGTGTCCAATGATTTGAGCTTGTGGAAATAACCGATGTCTGTTTGATTTTCTCATGCTCCATATATTTGGACCAACTTAATTTAAATCTAAGGCCAAGTCGACTTTAAATGAGTGATCATATTGCTACTTACCCTAAGGGTAGGTTTGGGGGATGAGATGAGAATTTTGTGTTTTGTTTTGAAGTTTAAAATATTAAGTTTTAATATTATTATTGTTTTGGGATTTGAAAAAGTTGTATTGAGATTTGAAAAAGTTGAATTGTTTATTATATTTTGTATGAGGATTTGAAAAAGATGTAATGATGAGATGAAAATTTTGTGTTTTGTTTTATGCCCCAAACATGCCCCAAACTTGTCTGAGATGTAATGATTTTATTGAAAATAGGTTTTGGAGGCTCTTTCAATATGATTTGTCTCTTGCAACACTAACAACAAATGGAAAAAATTTAGTTATTGACTATTTGTTCGAAAAATAGTCTATAACCGAATCGATTAATCATATTGGTTAATATAATAAGTGAATAGGTTTATGAGAAGTGTTAAACGTAAAGAAGATGTTTGAGAAAAAGGACAAAAAGAGAAACTGAATTGTTGAATTCTATTGAACTTTGATTTCTACTTGTATCTGTATACAGACCCACAATGGTTTATATATATAGACTTCACGTTTACTGTAACAGAATGGAAATTGTAGTACAATATCAGAATGTGATTTTAGAATAATACTCTTTGAATTAATTACAATCCGTTAGTTATGCTTTGTGAGTGACGTGGCTAAGAGCTAAGAGGTGATTCCTCTGTTTTGCTGTGCATGTGTATTGTTGGCTGAGTCAGTTATTGAAGATGCCTTAATAAGAAGTGATTAATTTATATTTCCTTTTTACAATAAAAAGAGCAAATTTATTATAAATAATGATAGGGTTACTACTCTATTACTACCTATTTACCACTCAAATTGTATTTGATTTTTTTTTTAATTTTTAATTTTACTTAATGATTAAGAAAGTAAATATTAATAAAATTATATATTTTTTTAATTTAGTACATATTAATAAAATTACTCTCGTTGGATCCCCATAATTAAGTTGATCTTATCCCAACTAACTATTTGAATAACGTAATATTAGTGCATTATTGACTACAATCACAATTATTAAAATAACGACATATATATGGACGCCATTTCCAAATAAATATTTATATAAATAATTTGTTTTGCATTTGGTGTCTTTCTTTTTTTCATATAATACGTATATTTTCACGGATGACTGTCTAGAAAGTCTTCTATGGTGATGATATATCCGTGCCTATTGGGTTCCCTTGACTCAGTCATAATGGAGACCGACACAGGACAAATAGAGCTAGCTTTTGAATCAATGTTTTTAATTGGCTCTCGGTGGGTCCCTCCATAAGTTCTTATCCCAACTATTTGAATAACGTGATAGTGCATTGACTCACAATTAAAATAACGCAAGTCGTCTCCGAATATCTATGGCGTCAAAGCAATGGTCAAATTTTTAAAAGAAAATATTAAACAATTCAATTTTTTTAAATATTAAAATAAAAATATTATTATAAAATTATATTCAAATAATATTTTAATATTTCAATTCAATTTTTCATCTTTAACTCATTTTACGATCACAACTCATTATTCAAACTCGGCCTTTAACACTTTCATACAGACTAACAAAAGCCTATTGGAGATGCTTCTCTGTATATACATGCAATTGAACAAATCAACCCAAATCGAAATGAAAATTATTGCATGTTTTATACTATATCATGGAGTTAATAAGAACTGTTTTGTACGAGAATTAAGAACTGCCCATTTTTAACACCCGCAATTCATATCCATTTGATGTTACAGTCTTGCAATAAATTTTACATATGTGAGTCTCCAAAGCTATTGCTCTAAGCAACGACGTACAACATCCGTTAATACTGCTCTAAAACATAGTACCAGAAACTCTCAGCTGACGGATTCAATATTACTAGCACTGAATTTCCAAATTAACCACATATGGATGCCATTTCCAAATAAATTTTTTATATAAATAATTTGTTTTGCATTTTGTCTCTTACGTTCTCCATATATGCATATTTCCACCGATGACCATCTAGAAAGTCTTTCTTGGTGATGACATATCCGTGCGGCCTACTGGGTTCCTAGAAGTCTTCGATCCTTATTAATTAATGACATGTCCTTATAGCAGGTAGTAATCACAATTGCATTATTTGAGAAGACCTTGAGTCGGTCATGATGGAGATCGAGATAGAGATCAAGGACAAAGAGAGCTAGCTTTTGAATCATTGATTTTTAGTATGATTGACTCTTTTCAATCTTTTGCTTTGAAACTCTTAACCAGTTTAGTATCGGTTAATCTTGAAAACCGAATCAGACCAAACCAAAGCCAAATATATATATATATATTTAATTTCTTTCGTTTTATAGGATATATTTAATTTATTATATTAAATCTATTATAACTTTTTTAATTTTTATGCTATATATATTTATACACATACTATAAATTAATATAACATGAAATTTTAATTTTATTATTTATGCCTCCTTGATATAAACTTAGTACCCTTAAATATGAATATGAATATGAATATTAAGTTATTAATTAATATGTTATTATTAAGTTACATACATACATACACACATATATATACACTAAGTTGGCATCATAGGCTTCAAATTAATGACAGATGGCTTCAAATTAAGGACAGATGGAGCCCATTTCCATATAATTTTTATATGTATAATTTGTTTTGCATTTTTGTCTCTTCCTTTTTCCATATATGCATATTTCCATCGATTACTATCTAGAAAAGTCTTCCATAGTGATGACATATCCGTGCTTATTGGGTTCCGCTAGAAGTTGTCGATCCTTAGTAATGACATCATGTCCTTATAGCACCAGGTAGTAATCGTGGTTCCATTATTTTAAAAGACGGCCTTGACTCAGTGATAATGGTGATAGATATGGACAAAGAGATCAAGCTTTTGAATCATTAATTTTTAGCCTATGTTTTGGCACTTAGATGAGATGAGATGAGATGATGATCTCAAAATATTTTATAATTTTCTTCGCAAACGTTATCATTTAAACAAAATTTATTTTTTAATTTCAAATCTCTAACCTAATTTTCATCTAATCATTATTTAATCATTAAAACTTTCTCAAATTTCCAAAAGAAAAAAAAAACACAACTTTTTCAAAATTTAAAATAAAAAAAATATTAAAAAATATATTCAAACAACTTTTTTAACTTTATAATATTTGTATTCAATTTTTTCTCTTTTTTTCCAAAATCAAATAAAACATGTGAACTCAAATAAAACAGTAACACTCTAAAACAACGTACCAAAAAATATTTATCTTTCACCAAAGAGTAATACTACATATAGTCATGGAGTACATAAATGCCACGCAATCGTTTTGAAAAAGAGTGAACTCCACTATTAAAAAAAGGTAATCCTAGGGATCCCGCTGGGGGATTCCACTCCAAAAATTTTTTTTCTAGTTTTTTTTTACTTAGTAATTAAGAAAGTGTTGTTTAATAATATTGTGAATTTATTTTTTTTAAATATTTAAAAGTGTTTAAAAAATGATGTGAAAAAAATAATTTTCCATTAAAAAGTGAGATCCCTATCATTTTCTATTAAAAATTTAATTTTTTTCATGTGAATCCCGTATGTATTCATTTTTTTCAAAAAGACTGTGCTACGCTTGTGCACTCAACGACTGTAAATTTCATTTTTCTTCAATATATTCCACAAATGCTATGCATTTGAACTATGTTGGCATCCTATGGTTGTAAATTAATTACAAATGGACGCTATATAACTTTCTATAAAAGTGTAATGGCTAAAAAGAGATTTTACATAAGTAAATTCACAAAAGGACGTAATTTTACGTAATATATTAATTCTATTTTACGATAAAAATAATTTTATAATTTAACGTAATAGAAAAATGGAAAAAATGAAGAAATTCATAGGCCTAACTTATCTCATAAAACCGGTTCTACAATAGATGATTGCTCATTACTTACAAACATACCTAAAACCTTATCCACAGCCAATGTGAGATTATTCCTCAACACCCTCCCTCACGTGCAGGCCAGTATTTTTTCTGGTCCTTGTCACGGGGTAAGTAGTGTGGACCCCATTCGTCCTGTGACAGGCTCTGATATCATGAAGAAATTCATGGGCCTAACTCATCTCATAAAACCGGTTTAACAATAGATGATTGTTCATTGCTTATAAACATGCCTAAGACATTGTCCACAGCTAATGTGAGATTATTCCTCAATGAAAAAGACTTGAGAGAAAGTAAAAAAAGGCTCCACAACAGCACTCCGCAATACGTGGGATTTCCTATTTTGGTAGGTTTCTATCGTTTCTGCTAGGGCGTGCCTATGGTGGTGCCCACCCCTCGCTGATGATCACTACGTCATTGGTGGGGAAGACTATTGCAGGTGAGACAAGGAAGAAGATTCAGGTTTGGAGATGCCACATGGGGATGCAGCGATGCGTAAGGCTGTGCAGGACCTTACTGTCTATGAAAATGCTGGGCATAGAGAAGGGCCCCATAATGGTATGGCTGGACCATTGGGTACGAAGGAGATAGAGTTTGGCAGTACTCTTTTTTTACAGAATGAAGAAACTCTTCTTCTTTAAGCTAATCTGTTGAATAACATGTGCCAGATAGAGGTGGATAGTGGTCAGTGGGATACCGCTACGGAATTACTGGAAATGGAGAGCAGGTAAAGGCATACCTACATGAATATTGAAGGTCCAAGCGATGTCTTAACTAAATGTGTTTCGAATAAAGAGGATGAGGGTAGTCTTGCGGTTTTAGCCAAGGAAAAAGATATGAATCATATTCTACTTTGCCACAAATGAAAGCTACTTTGAACAATGGTGTATGACAATCCCGCAGGTGGCTACCCGAACTCAAAAATTGAATCTATGATTCAAACAATTATGGTATGGAACATTAAGGGGTTGGAAAGGTCTCGAAAAAGATTGAAGAGTCCGGTGAGGAAAAATAATGTGGTAGTGGTGGCTATTTTGGAACCTTTTGCAATGAAAAACCAAATTTCCAAGCAAGCGAGTTTTTTAGATTTTCAACATTTTTGTTGTAATGAAGCAATTGGGGGAGATTTGGCTGTTTTGGAGAGAAGAAGTGATATTTGAGATGGTGAATAGGTCTGACCAGTTTTTATTAGGCTGGTTTACATTGGATAACAAACAAGTTCTTCTCATGTTTGTGTAAGCAAAATGCACTCAAGTTGAGCACAAGGAGTTATAAAAAGACCTTGAAGAGTCCTGAATTGACGACCTACCATGGTTAGTTGTGGGAGATTTTAATGCTATCCGGGAGGATGGGGAGAGGATTGGAGGGAATCCGAGGCCTTTATCGTCCATGGAGGATTTTAATACATGCTTAAATACTTGTGGCTTGGTGGAGATGGGGTTCCAAGGAAGAAGCATGTCCTGGTGCAATGGCCAAGAGGGACGCTCTAGGAGCTGGGCGAGACTAGATCGGGCAGTCACCAATGTGAGTTTTTCCAATCTATTTACCTCTGCAAGTTAAAGTATCTAGTGCAGAAAACTTCAGATCACAGCCCAATGGTTTTACACCTTGATAGACTGTCGATCACTTATGGGCCATCCCCATTTTGTTTCCACAGCATGTGGTGCACTCATGAAAATTTTTTTGAGTGTGTGAAGGAGGTCTGGCAGGAACCAGAAGCTACTACAGGATTGGTGAAATTAGCAGCGAAGTTAAAGAAGACCAAGATTGCGTTGTGAGCTTGGAACCGATCAATTTTTGGTCATGTGGAACACAATATGAAGTCACATGAGGAGAGATTGGAGTTACTTGAGCACCAGCTACAAACGGCATATATGCATGAGGTGGAAATTGACTATCTTGTAACCAAAGCTGAACTAGGGGTATGGGAGAAGAGGGAGGAGATGCATTTGGCTCAAAAAGCAAAAAAGAAATGGTTACAAGAAGGGGATAATAACTCTAAATGTTTCCATGCTATAGTCAATCAAAGAAAGAATGCAGCTACTATTTCATCCATGCAACTTGAAGACGAGACGGTCCTGGATTCTCCTGAAGAAGTCCATGTGGGTGCCACAATTATTTCCAAGAATTCCTGTCGAGCTCCCCCGTTATAGAACAAGATGATTTATCTCCTTTGGTGGAGAAAGTGGTCACTGATGCTGAGAATTCATTGCTTTGCCAGGCTCTTACAGAGGAAGAAGTTAAAGAAATTGTTTTCTCAATTCCGAAGCATAGTGCCCCTGGTCCAAATGGCTTTGGGTTAGAGTTCTATTTGTATTGTTGGGATTTGATTAAGGGAGATGTGGTAGAGGCAGCTAGGGATTTTTTTAATGATGCTTCTTTGCCAAGGTTCTATACTTCTTCTTTCATTGTACTTATCTTGAAAGTAAAGGATCTGAGAAGCTTTGATAAATTTCGGCCGATTAGTCTTTGTTTAGTTGCTTACAAGATTTTCTCAAAAATACAGGTTAAGAGAATGACCAAGAGTCTTCCTTTTGTGATCTCACCGGAGCAAGGGGCTTTCATCCTAGGGTATAGTACTTTTTAAAACATCATGTTGGTGCAAGAAATGGTGCACTCTTTAAATAGAAAAAACCCAAGGGAGAAGTGTGATGCTAAAGATTGACATGTCAAATGTGTATGATAGGGTTAATTGGGTTTTCCTTTTAAGAGTGCTTGATAGTTTTGGTTTTTCTCAGAAGTTTTGTAGCTTGGTGGCGGAGTGTGTGCAATCCCCATGGTTTTCGATCATGATAAATGGAACCTACGAAGATTTTTTCAAACCATCCCGGGGTTTACGACAGGGGGACCCTTTATCCCCTTATTTATTTATTTATTGTGATGAAGGAGATTTTATCTCGCCATTTAAGAAGGCAATTTGAAGAAGGGAAGATTGGACGGTTTTATCATCTGATGGGGGCCCATTGATTTCCCATTTACTATATGCGGATGACTTGTTGGTGTTTGCTAATGGTGAGAAAAGGTCTATGAGAATGCTTATGAAAACATTGCGAGTGTATGAAAAATGGTCTGGTCAAGTTATTAACACAGAGAAGTCGGCAATCTTTCTGTCGAGGCATATTAATTTGGCAAGGAAGTGTGGGCTTTTGAGGGCTTCAGGCTTTGTGGAAAGTTTTCCGATGATTTATTTGGGGGTGCCTATAGTAATTGGTCGTCTCATGGCTAGAATTATAGAGCCTCTTATTGCTAAAATTCGGAATAAGGTGGCGAGATGGAAGCACAAGCTGTTATCACAAGGGGGTAAGCTCATCCTTTTGAAACATGTACTCACTTGCATGTCCACTCATCTATTAGCAGTCCTTGATCTGTTGAAGGTGATTTTTAAGAAAGTAAATTCTTTCCTCTCTAATTTTTTTTTTGGGAGACATAAATGGCCAGGGTAAGATGAAATGGTGTACTTGGTCTAAGATTTGTAAGCTTGTGCGTGAGGGAGGTTTGGGGTTATGTGACATTGCTGAGGTACAACGGGCTCTGCACATGAAATTTGCACAACATCTTATGTCGGTGGATAAATACGAGAAGAAGGGGCATCTCATGCTTGCCTCCACGTCAGCTGTGTGTTCTCGGTTTTGAAAGTCGATTATCATGGTTTTTCCTTATGTTTGGGAAAACATGCAGATGCGAGTGCATGAGGGTAAAGCTTCCTTTTCATATGATCGATGGTTGGCAGAGGGCCCTCTTTGTAATCAAGTCCATGTTGTTAATCCTTCCCTTCAGATTAAGGATTGATGGATTGATGGATTGATGGTTCATGGAACTATGACTTACTAGAGGAACTGGTGGGTGCAGAGATTGAAGAGGTTATCATACGGAAGATTATAGCTGGGAGAGAGGGGCCTGATGTTTTTATATAGAAGACAGCCACAAATGGAGTCTTCTCGATTGCTAATGCGTGGGACATCATCAGGGCAAAGAGTCATTTGTTCCAAGGGCTAGACTGGCTTTGGCATCCTGTTTTTCCAAAGAAGATTATGGTCTGTATGTGGAAAGCAAGGTTCTGATGCCTACATGTGGATAAAAGAGTGCAAGGTCGATCTAGCATCACAATGTGACTGTTGTGTTCAACACCAGGTACTCAGTATAGGTAGAGTTTGCTAAAGAAATTTGGTTGAAAGCGACGAAGGCTCTGGGAGTTCCATGCATGCCGATGGGGACGTGGTGGGCACGTGTTTTACATTGGCAAGCTTGTGCCAGGAAATTGTTGCAACGGGGCACTATAATAGGCCTCATTTCGAGTTTGATAACATGGAGATTGTGGTATCGTCGATGTAAGGCTCACATGGAGGGACAGATGGAGACGGTACAAGCTATTTGGATCTCCATTAAATTCTGGATTTAGAGGTTGGCTGAGGAGCTAATAAAAATAGAGGATTTTATCCTCAGTTGATGTGCAGGTCCTTTCAGAATTTCAAATTCCTCTACTTTCGAAGAGAATATGACGACAAAGGCTTATCAGGTGGTGCAAGCCAGCGGAGGGATGGATGAAGTTTAATGTCAATGGTAGCTGCCGGGGGAACCCGAGGAACTGTGGAGGCGGAGGAGTAGTTCGGGATCATACTGGGAGTGTAAAGGGTGCTTTCTTACAGTACTTTGGTCATGGCACTAACAATGAGGTTGAATTTGAGGACGCTGAAGGAGGGTGTATTTTTTGCAAGGAGATGGGTTTTAGTCAGGTGATTATTGAGTGTGATTCGAAAGTAGTAGTGGACTGGTTACTCAACCATTGCACGGTTTGGTACCTGTGGGACTTTTGGGAAGAACTTCCTCGGGAGCTTTAGGGTATTAATTTTCGGATAGTACACCAATTCCAGGAAGGAAATCAAGTTGCGGATTTTTTGGCGCGCAGGGGTGAGGAAAGGGAAAATGCGAGATATGTGGGTGGCGCTGCCTTGACTTTTCTTTCGAGGGGTATTCTTAGATTGGATAGATTGGGCTTGCCGTGTTTAAGGCGTTAACTTGGGTAATTTCGGTCTATTATTGTTATTGTTTGGTGTAGGAATTGTAATTTCTTGTTTCTTTTCGGTGGATCGAGGTTTTATTGTAATAAGCTTTGCCCTTTGTGGATGAATAAAAGCAGGAGAGTTTTTCTTAAAAAACAAATCTGACATACTATATCAAGTTACATCAGTTTATAAATTTATTTTTATAAAATATCGTTAAAGCACTTTTCAAGTTTTTATATATTTAATTTGTTTTACTTTTTCGTCTCTTCTTTACTACCTATAATACGCATATTTCCACCGTTAGAAACTCTTCCATGCTGATGACATATAATACACATATTTTCCCGATTATTATCACCATTGCATTATCTGAGAAGACCTTGACCTAGTGATCATTGATTTTTAGTCTGAGAGCATTAGCATTGATCTATGCATATGCATATGCAAAGTTATATTTGCATAATAGGGCCCTAAAATCCTCCACATTGGCTTATGCATATCCAAATATTTAGCTACCTATGAATAGTGCTTATCCGAATTTGGATAACCACTATTCACCTTACAAATCATATTTTAATAATTATTTATCTCTCCTCCCACTCTCTCTCACACAATCCTTTCATTTTCTCCCTCATTCAACAACAAAACAAACATTCACTTTCACATTCATTTTATTATTATAATATATTATATTTTTTTTTCATTTTATTATATTTTTAATATATTATTATTAAAAAATTATATTTTTTATTATTACATTTGTATCATTAATGTCAAATGTATGTAGTGGATATTAATTGTAAAATATATAAAAAAAAAAAAAAATTGATTTTAGCAAAAAAGTAATAATAATAAAATAATAATATTTTATTATTATTTTGTTTCAAATATACATAAGCTAATGTGAGAATTTTGCTTGAATGGTAAAGTAGATATGTAAAAGAGGTAATTTTGCATATGCATATGCATAAACCAATGCTAATGCTCTGACTAGTTAATCTGTTTTAAATCTTTTGCTTTAAAATTTTTAACCAACTTCCTTTGCTTTGGATGTGGAACACATAATTCTAGAATTTTAAGAAAAATTGTATTTATAAGTTGTTGTGAGAGACGCATCATCCACACTATTGATACTTCAAATTTTGGTTTAGAAAAGAATTTAATTTTGAACGCGTATATCATATTTATTTATTATACATATAAGTCTACACAAATTAGTACTCTAGATTTTAGATAAGAGACTCAAAAGGTTCGTTTGGACATATAGATGAGATATAGAATTTTTAAAATTCTCGTAATTATATTCTCAAATATCACTTAAACACAAAATACTTTTAAATTTTAAATTTTTAACTTTTTCATATAATCATTACATAATTATTTTCCAAATACAAACACTAATAAAAATTTTACAAACTTCAAAATAACACAAATTGAACTTGAGCCGATCTTTTTGTAGCCCATCGTTAGGGTCGCTTTAATAGTGCACTATTACAACGACAAATAAAATATCTTAAGCATAGAGAAATCTATAAATATTAGAGAAATATTTTGTGTATGGTAATGAATTATAATTTGAGTTATGATGTTTTATGAGATTTTGAAAAAGGGTGAGAAAAAGTTGAATACAAATATTATAAAATTAAAATATTGTTAGAATATAATTTTTTAATATAATTTTTGTTTTAAGATTTGAAAAAATATAATTATTTTTTGTGTTTTGTTTGAAAGATTGAAGAAGTTGTAATAATTAGGTAATGATTAGATAAAAAAGTTAAAAATTTTAAATTGAAAAGTACTGTTAATATTTGAATAATTTTTGGAAAGAAAATAAGAGGAGATAAGACGAAATAATCCAATCTTCTATGTTTGGTTGTTGAACTTAACTCAATTTATCTCAAACCATTAATTGGTGGAATCTACTACTTTTTCAACTTTTCATAAAAAAAGTTAACATATTTTAACGGCATATTTCATATATTTAAATACATATATCAACTTATTTACATTGTATACATATCAATAAGACTTATAAAATATTACTAATCACAAATTAACTCAACTTATCTCAACTCCAAACATAGCTATAAGTCTTCTATGAATTTCTATGGCATGAGACATGAGTGGTGGTCAATAGAGCAGGTGAGAGTAGACGGAATTTCGATCTCTTCCTTTCTCAATATACACATATTTTACCGATTACTATCTAGAAAGTCTTCCATGGTGATGACTTATCCGTACCGACTGGGTTCCAGCTTGAAGTCTTCTTGTAATGACATGTCCATGGTTACATTATTTGAGGAAACCTTGATTGGTGGAGATGGATAAAAAGACTTATTTATTTATTTGTTTATAATTTTTATGTACAAGCGGGTGAGGAGTTCGAACCCATTGCATTAGTTTAAGGATAAGTTTGCCTTTTGGATATTTAAATTATTTTGATATTTTGTTAATAATAGTAAAATATGTTGAGTAAATATATTTTATTGAGTTTTAATAAATGAGAGAAACAAATTGACTAAAAATATTATTTAAAATAAATATTGCATTGCAGTTTGTGAAAGTAAATATTTAAAATTAAAAAGTTATTTAAATATAATTATTTATTATAATTGTTTAATATAACTTTTATTTTAAATTTTTAAAAATTTTATTAATTTTTATGTTTGAGTAATGATTAGTTAATGATTTGATAAAAAGTTTAAAATTTGAAATAGAGAAATATTTTGTCTTTGATTGATAGTTGAGAGTAAAGTTATCAGAAATTTTAGAAATGTTTGGTGTTACCAAGCATGCCCCTGAGTGACTGATCACTCTATTTTAAATCTTTTGCTTTCAAAATTTTTACCAACTTAATTCCTATGCTTTCATCTCACAGATTTTATATAAGGAAAAAATCTTCTTCACAGTCTACTGTTGGTGGAAGTCGCAGCACACCTAACGTGCTGGGTTGAAAAAAAAAAAAACTATATGAGATGTGTGGAGAGTGCAATACACAATAGACTGATCTCTAACATTGTTCTTATATAAATCAATTTGAAGTTGGATGTGGGACACGTATTTCTAAAAATTTAAGAAAAATTCTACTTTTAAGTTAAGTTGATGTGGTGTTATACATCATCCACATGGCTCACATGTCAAATTTTAGTTTATAATATACTTTAGGTCATTTGGTTACACAATATAAACTATCTGATCTTTTAATTATTATAATTTTTTTAAATTTTTATATAAAATGTAATAAATAATTCATCTTTTTCAAACGTCAAAATAAAATTAATATTAAAAAATTATATTCTAATATTTAATATTTTATTAAACTTTCATATCATCTAATTTTCTCATCTATATAACCAAACGAGACCTTAATTTTAAACATTTGGATATTACCTTATCATTATCTCATTGCATAACTTTATAGGCCAATTCCGTGCTTTTTTATATCTTAGATTATTTAAGCCGCTATCCGAATAGTGTATTTTGGTTTAGTATTTTCCTTACGATTTTGTCCGTGTCATAGAGTTGTGTCATTTTGTGTCTCTTAGTTTAATGGTTTTTTTTTTTACATTTTTGTCCTTATATGACTTTTAAATTATGTTTGATTGTTGAACTAAACTCAACTTATTTCAAATCAATTATTAATGAGAATCTATTATTTTTTTAACTTATCATAAAAAGTTAAACTCAATCATCTTAACCTACTTCATACATTTCAACCTAAAAAGTTAAACTCATATCAACGTAAAAAAGTTAAACATATTTGAATGAGATTTATAAAATATGAGCAATGCTACTCATCATTCCAACTTCTATCATTCTAACTTCCATCATCCTCCTATCATTCTATGATGTGTCATTATATGATTGGAGATTATTTATTATATTTCACTTATAAACCTATCATCTAATACCACATCATGGGATGATAGGAGGATGATGGAAGTTAGAATGATGAATAGATTTTTTCATAAAATATTATTATTTACAACTCAACTCAATTCATCTCAACGTTCAAACTTATCCTAGTTTAGTGTTTTTTTTTTTACTATCTTCTCCCTTTGTGACCGACGTTTCTGATATTTATTATTTGGATCCTTTTAACGAATAAATAAAAGATGTGATCGTAATTTTTAGCATTTATCGTTCACAATATGTACACTTTTATGTTCAAAATAGGATGTTATAGTGATTATCTTAAGTTTTGTAGTTATGGTGCCAAATCACTCATTTTGATTAATGCCACGTGCATGTAAAATAAAAATTTAACCTTACCATCTAGAAAGAGGATAAATATCAACGATATCTATCGATTTTTTTCTTCGGTTCCTTTTTTTTATTTTTCCCACTTGCTTTACTATTTTAATTTTTAGTTACTATTTTCTTTATTGCAATCATGTGATAAACTTTAGGGTAAATTGTAACTTTTTTCTAAGCAAGTTCAATTTATAAAGATAAACTTGACGATAACATACTTTCTAAGGCGAAACAAACGAGTTTTTGCGGCCTCAAATAAATCGTATAAACCGAACTAACTACTTATTTTTGCGGCGAGGAGATATGAGATACTATGGCGATAAGGAATCGCCGCAAATACTTTAAATATCAAAACTCATTTTTCACGCTTATTTCTTTCTTCCCCACGCCCGATACCTGCTCTCCATATCGCCGTCCCCCCCAGCCGAAACTCCACAGCTTACCTCCCAACCAGGGCACGCCGCCGATGTCGACGGCTCCACCTCCAGCGCCGCCTCACGCCGGTGACCCTCCCCTACTCTGTCTCCAATTATAAGCTCTCTCTATCTCTACCCTTCGGTCTCTTCTCTCTCAAATTGAAGGTAAGAAATCCCCTGTACTTACTCTACACAGTTCGTCTCCCCCTCTTTTTAAAATGTGTTTGTTTTCTATTTCCAAACCTTTTAAACTTCAGGTTTTGTTTAGTACCGTAGAAAGAAATGCTTTTATTTACATTAACTGTTACGGGCTATAGTAAGTGATGTCTGAGCTTTGCATGAACAAGGGTTGAAGTCTTTTGCTCAGATTGAAGTCTCGACTCGCAGGGAAGAAATGACCAAAACGCAGAGTTTTGTTTAAGTGTCAGTTGGCTTGTTTAACTGTCTGTAATCGTGTCGTTTAGTGTTAAGGTGGAATAAATAGAACGGTGTCGTTCTTGCTTGTCGTTTGAGTCAAATTGTGTAGTTTTCCTAACTGCTCATGTAACCGAAACCCTCTTCTATAAATAGTAGCCGTAAGTTGGGAAAGAGGCGAACTTCGGCATTCAAGTGAAACTCAATCTCTCTCTCGACTTCTATCTCTCTCTATCTCTTCTCTCTCTATATTTTCCTCTTCTCTATCGTAACTCCGTTGGATTTTAGGAGGCTAATGACCTCATTTCTCATCAGTTTCTCTTAGACTATACAAGGTCCACTACAATTGGTATCAGTTGTCAGTAATGGCGGAAGGCACGAGATCATATGCACAAATCCTTGATTCTGTCAATCAGTTAAGGGAGCGGCAAGAAAGGCAACAAAAATAGATCGAGGATGCAATTACGATCTTGGCTCAGCAGCAAGAAACAACAAGATTGGAAAGGAAGGCACAGGATAGGAAATTTACTGAATTATTGCAGCATCTTTCGAAGCTTCCTTATAATCCTCAGCTGGAAAGTAATGCTCACAATACAAGGAATGGACAAGGTTTTCATCACTCGCGAGAAGGTGAAACAGATGATGGTTCGGGGGGAGTCTACTGCACAAATATACCTGACAGATCTAATATGAGACAAATAAAACTGGATTTTCCAAGATTTGGTGGAAAGGATCCTGCTGCTTGGATTTATCGCGCTAATCAATATTTTCTGTATCATCAAGTTCCTCCTGGCCAGAGGATCTTTATAGCTTCATTCCACATGGACAATGATGCCTTGGTATGGTTCTAGGATGCAAGTGAGTCGGAAATTTTTCATTCTTGGGAGGAATTCATTCAAGCAGTGCAGGTACGTTTTGGTTCATCTGCCTATGATGATCCTATGGAGGCATTAACACGTTTGAAACAGGTTCATTCAGTTACTGCTTATAAAACTGAATTTGAACTGCTTTCCAATCATATTAAAGGCATTTCTGAAAGAAACAAATTAAGTTGTTTTTTGAGTAGCTTGAAAGATGTGATTAGGCTGCCAATACGTATGTTGAATCCTTCTTCCTTAAATGATGCCTTTGGTTTAGCAAAAATTCAAGAACAGTATGTTTGGAGTACAAAGAGATCGTGGAGACCTAGTTCTAGTGATTCTTCTCAGTCTAATATGGGACCTTCTGTTTTGGGAAACCCTAAGCCACCTATTGTTAAGTTACCTTATCAAAAAATAAGTGAGTCTCAGATGCAAGAGAGAAGAAAGAAAGGCTTATGCTATTTTTGTGATGAGAAATGGCAACCAGGCCATAAGTGCAGTAGGCCAAAAGTTTATGTGTTAGATGGAATGGAAATGGGTGAAACTAGTGTTCATTCGAGTGAGAAGGAATTAATTGTGGAAGAGATCCATGAGGAGCCTGAATCTGCTGACATAGCTTCCATTTCATTGCAAGCTATGGTAGGTTCTCCCAGCACTACAACCATGAGAATGGTTGGTCATATTCAAAAAAAAAAAGGTAGTCATATTGATTGATTCTGGCAGCACCCACAATTTTGTGGATACTGCTCTGGTAGGCAGGTGTGGCTTAGAATTGCAGCAAGGGCAAGCTTTGCAAGTCAAAGTGGCTAATGGTGATGTTTTGTCTAGTGGTGGCAAAGCTATTGGTGTTGGTATTCAAATCCAAGGCACCAGATTTGTTGTTGATTTTTTCTCATTATCTCTCGGAGGGTGTGATGTAGTGTTGGGAGTAAGTTGGCTTTCATCACTTGGACCAATACTGTGGGATTTCACAGACTTAAAAATGCAGTTTGTTTATCATGGAAGAGAAGTTTGTTTTAAAGGACTCACATCATCTGCTAGCACTTTTGTTGATGATAAGGAAATTTCTATGATCTCTAAAGTGGGCTCTAAAGGAGTATGGTTACAACTTATGGCTGTGGAAACCATGAAACCTCAGAATGATCCTTGTCCAGAAATACTGCAGTTACTACAAAAGTTTGGAAAGGTTTTTGATGAACCTACTTCTTTACCTCCTCATCGAGCTCGAGATCACCAAATCAACCTCAAGAAAGACACTATACCTGTTAGTGTGAGGCCATACAGATATCCTTATTTTCAAAAAACAAAAATAGAGAAGATTGTATCTGAACTACTCATGTCTGGTGTGATTAGGCCAAGTCAGTCTCCATTTTCATCTCCTGTATTGCTAGTGAGGAAATCTGATGGGTCTTGGAGGATGTGCATCGATTATAGGGTGCTAAACGAAGCTACTGTTAAGGATAAGTATCCAATACCTGTTGTTGATGAATTATTGGATGAGCTATTGGTTCAACAGTATTCTCTAAATTGGACTTGAGATCTGGTTATCACCAGATTCAAATGAAAGATGAGGATGTACATAAGACTGCATTTAGGACTCATGAGGGTCACTATGAGTTCCTTGTCATGCCATTTGGCCTTACAAATGCCCCCTCAACATTTCAAGCATTGATGAATGAGGTTTTTAAACCTTTTCTTAGGCAGTTTGTCATAGTATTTTTTGATGACATTCTTGTCTACAGCAAAGATATGACATCCCATTTAAATCATTTGGCCACTGTTTTGAAGACATTGGAGACTAATCAATTGTTTGCAAAGAGGTCCAAGTGTTACTTTGCTTGTTCAGAAATCGAGTACCTTGGCCATTTAATTTCCAAAGATGGTGTGAGAGCTGATCCGAGAAAGCTGGAAGCAATGTTGTCTTGGCCAATTCCAAAAAATCTCAAAGCTTTGAGGGGTTTCTTGGGATTAACAGGATATTACAGAAAATTTATTCGTGGCTATGGACAGATTGCAGCACCTTTAACTCTTTTGTTGAAAAAGGATGCTTTTAAGTGGTCTGAGGCAGCCACTCATGCTTTTGAAGAATTAAAGAAGGCAGTCACCAGTCCTCCTGTTCTATGTTTACCTGATTTCAATAAACAGTTTGTGGTTGAATGTGATGCATGTGGAGTGGGAATAGGAGCTGTCTTGATGCAAGACAAGAGGCCATTGGCTTTTCTAAGTCAGGCTCTTAAGGGAAAAAATTTAATGCTTTCAACATATGAAAAGGAGCTTTTGGCATTGGTCATGGCTGTCAAAAAGTGGAGGCCTTATTTGTTAGGGTCTGCTTTTGTTATTCGAACTGATCATCACAGTTTAAAGTTCCTTTTAGAACAGAAAGTGGGGACAGATGCTCAGCAGAGGTGGATTTCTAAGCTTTTAGGCTATGAATTCACAATTGAGTACAAGAAGGGAGTTGAAAACAAAGCAGCAGATGCTTTGTCAAGAAAGGCAGTCTCAGATGACACAACTTTAATGTCTGCTACCTCATTTCCTACTCTAATTTGGTTGGAGGAATTGAAACAAGCTTACACTTCAGATCAGAAAGTGCAGGATCATTTGGCAGCATTACAAGGGAGTTCTCCTTCTTCATCTTCTGCATTTTCTATCAAGCATGGGTTATTGTTCAAGAAGGGCAGAATTTATATACCTGATAATCAGGAATTGAAACTGAAAATTTTACATTTTATCCATGCTAGCCCCTCTGCTGGACATTCAGGGTTCCATAAGTCATTGCATCGAGCCAGACATGACTTTTATTGGCCTGGACTTAAACGTGAGGTGAAACAGTATATACGAGAATGTGATCTGTGTCAGAGGAATAAGGTGGAACATTTACATCCTGCAGGTCTTTTACAGCCTCTTCCTATACCTGCAAATACATGGACAGATTTGTCCATGGATTTCATTGAAGGCTTGCCAATCTTTAAAGGGTTTTCTGTCATCATGGTTGTTGTTGACAGATTATCCAAATATGCACACTTTATGGCTTTAAAGCACCCATTTACAGCATCTAAAGTGGCAACATTATTTTTTGATAATGTGTTTAAACTCCATGGCATGCCTCAGAATATTGTTTCTGATAGAGGAGCTACTTTCACCAGTTCCTTTTGGAAGGAACTCTTTAACCTCCAAGGAGTGACCCTTTCTTACTCATCTGCCTACCACCCTCAGAGTGATGGCCAAACTGAGGCAGTCAACAAATGTGTTGAACATTTTTTGAGGAGTTTTTCCGGGGATAGGCCTAGGTTGTGGTCTGATTGGTTAACCTTGGCTGAATGGTGGTATAATTCCACTCCTCACACTGCTACCAAGTTAACTCCCTTCGAGGTAGTGTATGGTAGACCTCCACCCAAGCTGCAAGCTTATATACCTGGTTTGACTGCTAATCCAGCAGTTGATGAAGTTTTGAAGACTAGAGATCAGATTCTTTTTACTCTTAAGAGTAATTTAGTTGCTGCTCAGGAAAGGATGAAGTACCAAGCTGATAAGAGAAGAACAGAACGAGAATTTGCTGTTGGGGATTGGGTTTATTTGAGATTACAGCCTTATAGGCAACAATCATTGGTTGCTAGAAGGAATCTCAAACTTTCTTCTCGTTTCTTTGGACCTTTTCAGATTGTCCAACGAGTAGGGCAGGTTGCTTATAAGCTGGAATTGCCTCCAACCAGCTCTATCCACCCAGTTTTTCATGTTTCTTGTCTTAAGAAAAAACTGGGACAACATCACTCTCCACTATCTTCATTACCTCCAGTAGATTTACAAGGTGAACTCACTCATGAACCTGAGGCTATTTTGCAGTGGCGGATGAGGCAAGTTAATAACAGATCAGTAATTGATGTCTTAGTACATTGGAAGGGAGCTAGTGTGGATGATGCCACTTGGGAGCCATATTGGTCATTGCGTGACAGGTTTCCTCACCTTGTGGGCAAGGTGCTCTGATGGGGAAGGGTATGTTACGGGCTATAGTAAGTGATGTCTGAGCTTTGCATGAACAAGGGTTGAAGTCTTTTGCTCAGATTGAAGTCTCGACTCGCAGGGAAGAAATGACCAAAACGCAGAGTTTTGTTTAAGTGTCAGTTGGCTTGTTTAACTGTCTGTAATCGTGTCGTTTAGTGTTAAGGTGGAATAAATAGAACGGTGTCGTTCTTGCTTGTCGTTTGAGTCAAATTGTGTAGTTTTCCTAACTGCTCATGTAACCGAAACCCTCTTCTATAAATAGTAGCCGTAAGTTGGGAAAGAGGCGAACTTCGGCATTCAAGTGAAACTCAATCTCTCTCTCGACTTCTATCTCTCTCTATCTCTTCTCTCTCTATATTTTCCTCTTCTCTATCGTAACTCCGTTGGATTTTAGGAGGCTAATGACCTCATTTCTCATCAGTTTCTCTTAGACTATACAAGGTCCACTACATTAACCTCACTACTTTGGTGTTAATTTAATGTTTACACCTTTTATGAATTGGACGTGCTGCTCTATCGGAAGATGCACTCTACTTGTTTGTTCAAAGTTTGAAAAGAATGCAATTAGAAAGATTCTTTATGGGTGATTTGCACTTGAGCTCAAAATGAGTTGAGTTGCAACCATAAAGTGCATGAATAAAGTACCTCACTTGAGTTAAAATCTTGTAAAAGATTCAGCTTTTATCACTCACATATGTTGATCGATTAATATATTGAGATGTTTATATTTTTTTCAATAAGTATATGCATGTATTTATTTGTTGTAAACTTTATACCATGTAAAAATATTAGACTTCATTTAATTATCTTGTGTGTAGTAAATGGGAAACCGGGCCAACTTGGACTGACTTTAGCTATTGAATGTCTGGCAGTATAATGGGCTATTTATGAAGTTCGACTATGTTTCTTTTATAACTTTCATTGAAGTTCACTATGCTTTTTTACTTGGTTGATTCAAAGATTTTTGGTTTACCGTCGATAGCTTTCAAACCTCCTATGCCTTTCTTTCCATCTTTTAGAAGCATTAATTCTTGGGTAAGTGGAGAGTCTAAATGCAACCACTTCAAAATTAGATAGCTCAAGGTATTGGATTTAGGCTCAACAAGTTTGTGCTTTGTTCCTTTTTAGTTTTGTTATGTATTTGGTATGTCTGCACCTGTAAGTGGGTTTTCATGCTTATAAATACATATGTGAGTATTATCTATCGGAAGTCATGCTTATAAATACATAGAGAAGCATGCTTATAAATACATAGTCTCCCTTGTGTATGGTTTTTTGAACTAATTCTGTTATATAACTCCTTATAACTTCTTGATGTTGGATAGGTAATTCTTTTCAATGCATACTGTTCGAAAATCCTTCTCTATATAGCTACATAAATGTGCTTGTAACATGCTTTTTTTAACCATTGGTACATCTCTCCCCGTGCGCAAAATTTTCTTACTGCTAGTCATGGATCTCTACTGAGGTTTGCAATCATTGACTTTCTATGTTCACTAACAATTCAGTTGCAATTGCATTACATGGTTTTATGATTCATATATTTGTAGCCATGAAACAATTTTATACAATGCAATGGACTTATACAATGCAGTTGCAGTTGAATTTTATACAATGCAATGGACTAAGCTCAGTAGTAGGATATCAGACCATGGTCTTATGCAAATGATATTTTTTTATTTTTATTTTTAAATTGCTTGGCAGCTTCTTTTGGCTATTAAACTAATAGCTAGTATTGTTGAGGTATGAAATGCCCAAATCTATGGCTTGTATCACTTTTTCCCTTGATGACATTGAACAGCTAATAGACTACGTATGAAGTATTATATACATCACTTTTTCCCAAATCTGTATGAACAAGGCAGGCAGCTATCATTGTGAATGTAGGGTACTCTTTACTTATAAATAAAAATGCCAGCGTAGGGTCCTTATATTAAAAAGCTCATATGTTACTATCATTGTCAATGCAGTGTTCTTTGGGTAGAAACTTAAAGACAGCAATCATTGCAAATGCCAGCCTATCTAGGTTCAGCTTGTAATTTTCTGTATTTCTTGTGGTAATTTTTATTTGTTCACACTTCACATAGGTTCAGCTTTAATAGGCTTTTGAATTTGCTTTCTCATGTTTCTAAGTCTATATTTTGGATTATGTCTCTAATATGCATGCTTTCTTTTTTTCTTCTCTTAAGTTCTGGTTTGAAATGATGATTAAGCAAGCTTGCTGGTTTCCCTTGTTGACATCTTCTTGATGCTTTTCACGTGTGAGAGTTGTAGATTTAGCTCTATCATTTCCTCTAATCAACTATGTTTAAATCTCCAATTTTTTTTTGTATGTCAAACCATTATAAATCAGTGCGTGCATGAGCCACAAGTCCCTTGCATCAGACCAGCTCCATCTCTCTTCGGCAGCCTGTTACATGCCTATCACTTTAGGAAAATTTAATTTTTGTTCTTGCCTCATATTCCTCTAGTTTTATTAGATTCTAGCACCTAAACACCTAAGTTAGTTGCTGCACATCAAACCAACCCTCTGATCACGTCATTCTCATCCCTTCTCACTACTAGCCTGGTTAAACTCCAAGCCACAAATGCTATAAGGATTGAACTAGAATTACTGCAAGGCATTATAGCAGCAGAATTTCAGTCCTTGTAACTCTGAGTTTTGAGTTCGGTCTTCTATATTCCTTCCCTTATTCAGCCTCTGTTTTGAAGACCTTTAGTCCCTCAGTCCATGCCAATGAGCCAACAAATTCTAAATCTTTGTTAGCCATTCATGACCCTCATAACAGGGGAAGCCAAAATCAAACAATTAGTAGTGCAATAGCTAAGGCAAAGGAGCAACAGCAGCTCCAATTCTTTTCCTTTACACATCTATTTTATTTTGTGTGTAGCTAATTCCAGAACTCTAGGAATACCAAGAATCCACCAAAACCTTAGTTTTCCTACACCCAAAGTGGAACAACAGCCAATATCCACTTATCTTTTCCACTTCACCGCTAAGAGTAGGTTCCCTTTCTTTGCCTTAGTTTTCTCTCTTGTTATGTGTAGGCTTCGACCTTTCCTTCTCAAGTATATATAATTTTTGTTGTATGTATATATTTTCAGATTTTGTGATATGTGAATTTGGTTTATGATTATACGGTTGTGTTATTTATTGTGTTGAACTCGTGTTAGATGGATAAAATATCTACATTTGTGTTGGATTGGATTACATGGGCAGCAAGCATGTTGCTATTTGACTCTTTGAGTTATATATATGGGAGTGTGAAGTGGAATGATGTGAATTGGTAACTAACTATTGAAGTGATATGTTGGTTGGGATTGTTGTTGGTGTGTACTAAATATTAAAGTTTGTTTTTATACATGGCTGTAGTTCTTAAGGGTAAATTTTTTTTGATAAGTAGTTCTTAAGGATAAAATACCTGCTATGTTTTTTTTTTCCACAGATTTGGATGAGTCCTAGAGCTAGTCTAACTCAGTTAGTTACTCTGGTCTGAAGTGCAACTTGTTGGATGCATGGAATGGTTATTGAAAATTCCAAAAGCTTCCAGCATTCTTAGCTCAGATTTGCTTATTACCAAATGTACAATCAATCAAAGATTGCTTAATAGTAGAAAGGGTGATTGCTCAATATTTCTTGTTCTTGGGTTCTTATTAGGAGTTTTTCTTGTAAACATGTTAGCGCAATTTTAGTTTTTTTTTTTTTTTTTTTTTTTTAAATTGAATCTCCAAGGTTCATATATAATTTTTTTAGTTTATAGTAGAAATTTTTTTATGATTTTTACAATTTTTTTTTTCTGTTTAGCATTTGTCTGCGGCAAATAACTTTTTTTTTTTGCTAGAAGAAGTTTTTTCCACCAAATGTTCTAGTGGGTAATACTCATACCACCATACCTCTCGCAATAATTGCTCTTATTCCCATGAGCATAAACAAAAATGGATGTGCTTTTGCGGTGAACTTCATCGACTCTTGCCACGAGAAGTGTTGTGGGAAAAGATTGGTATTTGCCACGATTTAAACCTTTCATTGGCTATAATACTTTTTCCAGCAAGTTTTATCCCACGAGCTTCCCACAACAAAATCTTGTGAGAATAGAATTTTTTCCACAAAAAGTCTGCTTTTTGCTACAAAACTCATTTATGGGAAATTGCAGTTTCTGTAATCTAAACGAATAGAGGTTAATGCATTAAGACGTAAACGCAACTAAGACAAATAGTTAATCGCATTAAAAAAATGTCATTTGCGGCTACAGAGCCAAAGCACATTATTGTAGGTGCGATAATTAATTTCATTTTCTGTTATGATTGCTTCTTAAACTTCTTTAGAGTACATGTATCTATGAAGTGCCTACACAAACTAGAAAAACCAACAATGGATACAACTTGATTCTGATGTTTGGGTTGTCAACTCATGATCACGAAGTAGGGGAGATTAGAAAAGAGTGCAAAAGCAATAAAAATGTAAATGACATGTTTCACACCACTAACTATTTGGATAACCTGCAACAGACGAGAAAGTGGCACTAGGTGCCCAGAAGAATTCTGATGCCTAAATTAGAGAGATGTAACCTCAATATAAGTATATAAGTAATCATCGAATATCTGTTACCTTCAGGTGTTTTTTTCAACTTCCATAATGTATAATTTATTTCTTGATTTTGAATATTAATATTAATATATTTTTATTTTATTGTGCAGATTAACAATTTTATATGAAAAGTGGTGCTCATCTGTTATATAAAAGTGAATCTCATTTGCTAAATTAGGTTCTATTGTTTTATGTTAATATTTATTTTATTCTAAAATATTCAGAAGCATAATAAGAATATTCTAACCATATTATCAATTGAGAATGAAATATTAGAAGAACTTGAATATAAAAATTTAATTAATAATTATGCATCTCAAAAAACAAGAAGAATAATTTTTAAATAAAAATATACTTCGATATAGAAAAAATGTCACATTTTCACTTCTCGGCCTCAAAATCCATTGAGTCGGCCCTGCGACTAGAGAGAATCCTATCGTTGTTCTTGAGGCCCAGTTGGACCAGCTGCTCACTGCCATTGTCATCTCTCAAAAACTTTCCTGCTCAAATCAAATTGATGGATTTGGGGCTGTGGTTTGACCGTTTTGCCACCTCTATCCTCAACATGGGTACGGTCCATTCCTCCAATACCACCTCTATCAAACCAGCCCATGTCCCTCATATCTTCAGCTTCGCCATTGAGAAAAAAGATACAGATCATAGGTTGAGCTCCGATGAACTTTAAATGGGTCGAGGAAACAAAGAGACGAGGAGATTTGCTTGGGGAGTAAGAAAGAGTTGGGTTTTTTATTGTGTTAGAAATATAAAGGATTAATTACACTTTGTCCCCTCCAACTATCACCCAATTCATAATGTGCCTCCGAAACTATTGATTGCATCAAAGTGGATCCTCTTACTTTTATAACATCCAAATCACATGCTAATCCTTCAATGCAAAGACAAAATCACCTCTCACTCCATCGGTTTCCTTTTCCCCAAACTGAACTTCATATCTGAAAATCCCCAAATCCAAAATTCGAAAACCCTAACTCGGAAACTAGTGACCATCGATCGATTGTTGTTCGCATTGGTGTTCGTTCGTCTTCGCACCAATCTTAGTGGCTTCATAAATATTTATGTTCATCTTCATCGAGTTGGTATCTGTCTTCTTTGCGCAGTGGGTGTCGCAGAGGTGAGTACATCTCAAAATGACTTCATCTTTGTCTTCATCGAATTTGTATGTTTTTCGTGTGAAACTGAGTAATTTGGAATGTCAAAGCTTCGATTTTGATGATGCCCTTGTCCAATGTTGTACATAGGTGGGTCCAATGTTGTATGCTTCCTAATATGACGCTAGTGCATTGATGAGTGACGTTAGTTGTCCCAGTTTGAGAACACAATAACATGAGTGTGTTGTTGTTGTCTTTATTGTCAGGTTGTGATAGAGGGACCACAAAGGTGGTCTCTTGCATAGGAACAGGACCAAATTTATCTGTTTGGTCCAATAGTTTACTTTTGTTTACTTTATGGTTGGTCTAATAATTGACTACGGTCCATGACTAATTTAATAGACAATATTTTGTAGGATGGCTACGAGAAATTTGTTATTTCAAGTCCATCATGATGGGATAATTGATAGGCGGCAGAATGAGGAATATGTTGGGGGTAAGACTGATGTGTACCATGAACCATATGATGAGGATCAGCTATCATGGATTGAGATACAGACGATTGTGGCCAAGTATGGTTACCATCCAGGTGATGTAGTCTACTATAGACACCCTAGCTTGGGGATGCACAATGGTCTTAAATTGCTTATATCTGACCATGATGTGCTGTCTATGGTGGTTGTGCTTCAAGATCAACAAGTGGCTCATTTGTATCTTGTGTCTCATTCTCAAACTTTAGTGCACCAGTCTTCTTTGCATGATCATCATGTCGAGGATGATGTGAGTGAGGATGAGGAGGAAGCAGAAGCACGTCGCCTTGGACTTAATGATCTATTTTGGAAAGAAGTGTTGAGTAGTGAGGATGAGTTGTTTGACATTGATGTCAACATAGTGGGAACATCGAGGTCAAAGCCTGCACAACCAAGGAGTAAAGGTATCGAGTCTCAAGTGACAGTTGATGATAAAGATGCACAATCTTCCTCAAATGCTGAGGATGAGGAGGATGAAGGGAGAAATCAAGGCAGAAGTGGTCCAAGGTGACCAGAGGAGGATGACATAGGTATAAAATACTCTTCTATTTTCTTGTTTATTATTTTAGTGTTCATTTTTCAGAACTTGCTAAACAGTGTTTGCTTTCACAATTAGCAGGTAATTGTTCTGATATGACACCAAGTGACGTCCTTCAATCTCCTATTCATAGTGGTGACGACTCCGAGTTTCAAGTTGTTGACTTGGAGAAGCCAAAAATATCTGTTGGAATGAAGTTTGGATCTACAGCACAGTTTAGAGAGACAATAAGGAGGTTGAACCTAAATATAGGTAAGTCGATAAAATTTGCAAAAAATGATGGGGATAGGGTTACTGTTGTCTGCAATACCCCTAAATGTCCTTACCGGATTTATGGGTCTTGGATTAGAGGGCAACAAACTTTCCAGATAAAGTCTATGAATCCAAGACATGATTGTAGCAGGAGTTATAAGAACCCCATTGTCACATCATCTTAGATTTCAGATAAGATGATGTCACTGTTTATAAGCCAACCTAATATGCCTATCAAAGCACTTGCTGATGAGATTAAGAGAAAGTGGGGAGTGGAAGTTCTTAAAATGAAGTTGTATCGTGCTCGAGCGAAGGCTCAGTTTACCATATTTGGCAGCCATAGAGAATAGTATGCCAAGGTATGAGACTATTGTGAGACCCTAAACAAAGGAACCAAGGTAGTTGTTTGTTAGTTAGGGTGGAACGAATAGCTCCTGAGTTACCTCCTATTTTTCAAAGGATGTACGTAGGATTGGCAGCCTGTAGAGAGGGTTTTGAGGCTGGTTGTAGACCATTGATTGGTTTGGACGGTTGTTTCTTAAAATGACCATTTAAGGGGTAGCTCCTATGTGCTGTTGGTAGAGATGCAAATGATAACATGTACCCAATTGTAATGGCCATTGTGGAGGCAAAGTTAATGGATAGTTGGGGATGGTTTATTGAGACACTTATAGCATTCTTGAGCTACAATAAACTCGAATCATTTTTTTGCCTAATAACGTACAGTCATTTATAGCATTCTTGAGCTACATCAAGGCGGGAGATTTGTTATCAATATTAACAATCACTGAGGTACCTGTGATGGAGAAAGCAATTTGAATGAGAACTCTACAAAAAAACTCCTCTGCAATGGAGTCACTGACAGCTCGAAGGGGACGCCGACGTCTTGGTCGGCAGCTTTGTTAGGTTTCGTCGTCGCCCACCTTCTTTGCAGTCTACCCTAGCTTATTTATCCATCGCTCCTAATGGCTTCAAGTCAGATGTTCTTCACTTTGAAACAAAACCATTTTTCGGCATTAATAAAACGAGTAGTTTTGGCCATGGATTTGGGGATTTTCGGATATGAAGTTCAGTTTGGGGAAATGGAAGCCGATGGAGTGGGGGTGATTTTGTCTTTGCATTGAAGGATTAGCATGTAAGAAGCACATGGGTGAGTCTTCCGTTTGATTTAACTCTCATTGTAGACAGAAGGGGGGGATTGGGACGTTATAAAAGTAAGATGGTCCACTTTGATGCAATCAATAGTTTCGGGGGCACATTGTGAATTAGGTGATAGTTGGAGGGGGCAAAGTGTAATTAACCCAAATATAAACTAAAGACTTTGCTTTACAGCTCATCTGTGTCGTCACTACAACATTTATTTCCTCTAGTTTGAATAGTGAGTTGAGATAAGATAAATTGAGAAAAAAATTAAAAGTTAAATAAAATATTATAGAATATTATTTTTTAATATTATTATTGTTTTGAGATTTGAAAAATTAGAATTGTTTATTATATTTTGTGTGAGAATTTGAGAAAGTTGTAATGATGAATTGAGATCACTTCTCAATCCAAACGGGACCTAAGCTAACGTGATTAAGCTTTGTTTTAACTTTTAATTTTTTTTTAAAAAAAAGTCATGAAAAATTGATCAGGACAATAGCATTGGTTCAAACTTTTGAGTCTTAGGCTGCGTTTGGATGTTGAGCTGAGCTCAATTCTTTTTGAATAGTAGTGAGTTGAGATGGTTGAGTGGGTTTTGTGGGGTCCACTTAAAATGAATTTATGTATATTTGGATGTTAAGATGAGATTAGAATATATTTATAGGAAGTTGTCAAATAATTGGGGCCCACCATAAATACACTGTTCACCTGTCAATTGTGTCTCATGCACAGCCAACAGTAATTCCAACCCACCACATTGCTAAAACCGGATATTCACACTTCACAGTATTGAGTTGAGTTGCTTGCGCCCAAGCTGGTGCTTCACACAACAATGGGACTTTTGCCAAACAAAAATGCTACTTGCATCTGGCTGGTGTAAAGCGTAATTGGCTCATTTCAAAACGAAGTTGTTCTAATTTAATTCAAACCAAGTTGAATCCCCCTCCATCCCAGTCAAAACCCTCATCCCCACGAAGTGGATTCTTTTCGTCTTCTCCATTCCCATCGCCTTCCCCACGAACCCAGCCTCCATTGAATCTCTGGGTTCTCTTCTTCGTCCCCATCTACTTCATCTTCGTGTGTCTTCGTCTTCTCCTCGAACCCAAGAGCCATGAACCCACAAACCCACGATCCCACGAAAGGGTTATACGAACCCCTTTCGTCTTCCCACGGAGTACCGAAACCCTAACCCTCAATTAATCAGGTTAGTTTTCTACTTTTTATGTGTTTTGGTTTTAGTTTCCAACATACATTCTATACATAGTTCATGTGCTTGGTATCCCTTTATTGCAAAGGGTAGATTCATAAATGATTATTTTGAAGTCAATAACTCTTTAGTCATGTAATTTTTGAAATCACATACTATATAGTCTTTGTGGTAAGACTATTTGAGGTTAATAGTTTAGGTTTGTCAAGACAGTATTTAGTGGGTATTGATATGGATATACTCTGTCGTGCTGACTGTTTTGAGGTTAATAGTTTTGGTTTTCCTTCCATACACGCATTTGTGACATTAAAGAGGTCACTCTTATGTTTTCCTGTTCTTATTGAGGTTTTGTGTTATATGGGTGAAGGGAGTTGTATCATGTAAATTGACCTGATTGTTTATGTTAGCAAAATTGACTTCCAACTATCAAGGAAAGCGATTTTGAAGTTGCAAAAAAAAAAAAAAAAATGTTCTTCCGTTTACGGGTGTAAATTTAAACCGGAGAACTGGTCCGGTCCGGTACCGATTCTTGTAATGTGTAAACCGGCCGGAACTGGTCCAGTTCCAGTTTTAGAATTTTTCAGACCAGACCGGTTGATAAAAAAATATATATATAAATTAATATTTTATATATAAGTTTTATACAAAATTAAAATTATACAATATTATATATATAAGTTTTATATATAATGTATAATTATATGTGAAAATTTTATATATAATATATATAATTATATATCATATATAAATAATTTGATATTATAATTTATAAATTATAACATAAAATGTTCATCTTAAAAGTAAACATTTGTAATTTTTTTGATCATATGCTATTAATATAATTATATATAAGATAATGTTATTATAAAAAAAAAAATTTAATCTTAAAAATGAAATTTAATTGATCATATATTATATAGTTTATAACTAATACTAATATATAGCTATACTAATAGTCTAATAATTTATATAGCTATACTAATATATAAGTTTATAACTAATACTAATATATAGTTTATAACTAATACTAATATATAACTATACTAATAGTCTAATATTAACACTATTATATAGTCTAATATATTATATAGCTATACTAATATATAAGTCTATAACTATTTTACTAATTCTAATAGTTTAATATAGACTTTAGTTATAGTTATACTAATATAATAGTTATACTTGTACTAATATACTTATACTAAATCACTATAACTAATACTAATATATAACTATACTAATAGTCTAATATTAATACTATTATATAGTCAAATATATTATATAGCTATACTAATATATAAGTCTATAACTATTTAACGCTCCGGTTTTTACGGCACACTCAGTCTTGGTGCAGTTTACAATTCTTGGACTAGGGTTGGCCCATGGCAGTGCCCCATGCCCCCTCGTTCTCGGTGGGGGCTGCTATAGGGGATGGTGGATCCCTGTCTTTTGCTCAGATGGTCTCTAAATCAGCAATGCCACAGTCGTTCAAGATGCAGATGCGTTATCCTGCTGATGTGGATGGTGAGCTAGGGTTCATCTTTTCGGAACCAGAGATGTCGAAGGCAGCAGAAGATTTCCGTTTTGCTCTTGTTTTGAAGTTTTTTCGTGCAAGACCAACCATTGATGATATTCGGTGAGGTATCATATAGTCCTAGGGATTGCTGGACGTTCCAACGGTCAGTGTCATGGAGGATCACCATGTCCTGGTTAAGATGCAGTCTGAACGGGACTTTGTTAATGGTTGGGCTTGCGAAGGCAGATTGTTGGTAGGTTGTATATTTCTTCTTTTTCGATGGACAAATGAGTTCGATTTACGTAAAGAATCCACGTTGGCCCCGCAGTGGATTTTTCTACCAGGTTTGCCGTTACACATATAGAACGGACTGCCTTCAAATCTTTGCAACACATTTTGGAAAATTCCTGGGAACGAACAACGCAACCTTGAATCGTACTCGGGCCTCTGGCGCTCGATTGTGTGTGAAGGTTGACCTAACAGAGGATCATGTTCAGGGCTTTCTGATTATGGTGGGCAACTGGAAGTTGTGGCAGGAGGCAAGGTCTGAACGTAAGGGTTTTATTGTTTGAAATGCAGCAGACAAGGCCATACGTCAGTGGTTTGTAGGGCTGGTGTTGGAAGTTCGAAGAAAGTCAGGGAAGAACTCAACGGTGGAGTTAAGAAAGTTTGGCAAGGGAAACAAAAGCAGGGTATTATTATTGGGGAGGAGGCAGAACCCAGCGGTAGTACGAAGCAAAATGTTCAGGTGGAAAATGGGGAGGCTTTGGAGGAAAATATTAACATGGGTGTGTCACAAGATATAATGGGTGAAGAAAGAATTAATCAGGAGGTAGATTTGGTAGGGATGGTACAGATTGAGGAAGTGCTTGTGGATTGTGAGGGTGAGACTGCGGATGTGGTACACAATGATGTGCAAACCTAGCCTATTGTAGAGGAAGTCTATTGTGCGTGATCGTTGGAAGCGTCTCCTTCAATCCAAATAGGAAGCCCTGAGGAGCAGGGACTGGCCCTAGTTCAGAGTGATGATCGTGTGGGCCCTGAGCTGGATTTATCTGCGGTTGTGTAGCTGTCGCCTGGGGTGGGTAGTGGCAATGTAATAGTGGCGTCTAAGGTGCTTGAAATGGAATGTAATGCCTTGGTGCAAGTGGAAGCTTTGGCTGAGCCAACCAATTGTTCGCTTTTGGATGCTGTGGAGGAGGAGCAGGGCACAAGTTTGGTTATCCATAAGGGGTATGAGTCTAATAGTATTCATGGTAATAATTATAGTTCGAAGTTGAAGGCTTTGCCGGTGCGTTAGTCCAAGCGAGTGTCCACTCGCACCATGAAGTTTTTATGAGTGAGTCCATCATTGCATGGAACATTAGAGTGTTGGGTCGGTCTAGGCGTGAGTTGAGGTAGATGATTTAGAAATATAATGGATCAATTGTAGTGCTTTTTGAGCCGTTCTTAAGGCAAGATAAGCTGTTACAACTTGCTAGTGGTTTGGGTTTTGATGGGTTTTATTGTAATGAGGATGTGGGTGGGAAATTTTGGGTATTATGGAGGCATCCGTATGAATTTGAAGTCATTGGAGTATCAAGTCAGATGGTGACGGGGTGGTTTAATCTGGAGAATAAACGGACTATGGTAACTTTTGTTTAAGCCAAATGTGTTTTAACTGCAAGACGTGAGTTATGGCAAGATCTGGTGGAGGTTGGTGTGGGTGCTCATCCTTGGTTGGTTCTTGGTGTTTTTAATGTCATCAGAGAGGACAGGGAACGAGTTGGGGGATGTATGCGTTCAAGCCAAGCCATGGAAGACTTTAATGCATGCATTGATGCGTGTGGTTTCTGTGAATTGGCTCATCATGGGAATGCACTTTCTTGGTGTAATGGCCAGGAAGGAAATGCTCGGCAATGGGCACGATTAGACAGGGCTCTAGCAAATTTGCTGTTTTCTGAGTCTTTTCCGTCAGCGAATCTGGAATATCTTAATCATAAGTCCTCGGATCATAGTCCTATGGTGGTGAAGTTATCTGTTTCTCGTCCAAGTATGAGCCATCTCCTTTTAAATTCCAAAGCATGTGGTGCTTGCATGATGCATTTCAAAATTGTGTGAGGGATGCATGGGAGAGGCCTGTATATGGGTCAGGCTTGGTGAAACTGGCTGCTAAATTAAAACGCACCAAAATTTCACTTCGAGCATGGAATGTATATGTGTTTGGGTAGGTTGATCAGAATATAAAGCAATTGGAAGAAAGGCTGATATGCTTGGAATCCCAACTACAGTTGAACTACTCGAAAGATATTGAGTCTGAGTATCTTATATCCAAGCAGGAGCTAGAGGTGTGGGAAAAGAGAGAAGAAGCCCGACTAGCTCAAATAGCGAAGAAGAAGTGGTTGAAGGAGGGGGATAAGAACTCACAATTTTTCCATGCAGTGGTTAGTCAAAGAAGACGAAGTTCCTCCATTGCGCAGATGGTACTTGAGAATGGGGCGGTGCTAAGCTCGCCTGAAGCAGTACATGCGGGAGCCGTGGAGTATTTTTGGGAGTTTTTATTAGAGGTTACAGAAACGGAGAGGGCAGACTTGCATGGATTAGTGCATCCAGAAGTGTCATTCATTCAGAATGAGGAGCTGTGTAGTTCATCCACGGAGGAGGAAGTGCGTGTTGCGGTCTTCTCTATTCTGTAGCAAAACAGCTCGGGTCTAGACGGCTTTGGATCATCTTTTTACACCTCCTGTTGGACTACAGTTAAAGATGATGTATTGGAAGCGGCGAGGGATTTTTTTAATGGTACTGATTTGCCATTATTTTATGCCTCAACTTACATTGTTTTGATTCCAAAGGTACCGAATCCGCATAGCTTTGAGAAATTCCGTCCTATCAGTCTTTGTTCAGTGGCATATAAGATATACTCAAAGATCATTGTTTCAAGGTTGACGCGTATCTTGCCGAGGCTGATTTAGCCCAAACAAGGGGCGTTCATTCTAGGGCGCAGTATCTTTGAGAATATATCTCTTGCTCAAGAGATGATGCATGGCTTGAAGAAGAAGACCAAGGGAGAAAATGTTATGGTTAAGATTGATATGGCGTAGGCATATGATCAAGTACATTGGAATTTTTTATTCCAAGTGCTTGAGGGCCTGGGTTTTTCTCAAAATTTTTGTAAGCTAGTTCATTCATGTGTTAGCTTTCTTTGGTATTCGGTGATGATGAATGGGTCTTATAAAGGTTTTTTTAAATCCAATAGAGGTCTTCGGCAGGGTGATCATTTATCGCCTTATCTATTTATCTTGATGCATGAGGTTTTATCTCATCTGCTTTGACATAAATTTGAGAGTGGAGGTATTGGAAAATTTTACCATCCAAGGGGATCTCCGTTGGTTTCACATTTATTGTACGCGGATGATGTATTAGTTTTTTTGAATGGGGCGAAGCGCTCGATGCAGGGGTTGATGAAGACTTTTGCATTGTATGAGAAATGGTTTGGGCAGCGGATTAGTAATGCTAAGTCTGCACTTTTTATTGCTTCGTTTGTTAGTAGTGCAAGGAGGCGTCATTTATTACGGAGTACTGGCTTTCGGGAGGGTCATTTTCCTGTGACTTACTTGGGGGCCCCGTTGATGGATGGGAGGTTGAAGGCTAGTTATTTGGATTCGTTGGTGACTAATGTAAGAGCAAAAGTTGCTGGATGGAAGGCTCGTTTATTATCACAAGGGGGAAGATTGGTTCTATTAAAGCATGTTTTAACGAGCATGGCTTCCCATATTTTAGCTATCATGGATGTTCCGAAGGTGGTGATTGCCAAGCTAAATAATATTCTATCGTCTTTTTTTTTTTTTTGGTGAACGTGGAGGCAAGGCTAAGATGAAATGGTGTGCTTGGGATCGGATCAGCAAACCAACTAGTGAATGGGGTTTGGGATTGAGGAGTTTTTCGGAAGTGCAAAGGGCCATGCATATGAAACTGGCATGGTCTCTTTTGTCAACAAATTCTTTGTGGGCTCGGTTTATGCTGCAAAATATGGAAAGGGTAGGCATTTATCTTTTGTGGTCTCTACGCATGCAAGTTCTAGATTATGGAGATCAATTGTCTCTGTTTGCCAGAGGTTTGTGAGGCTTTGAAAGTGAAGGTGAATGAGGGTCGGTCATCGTTTTGGTTTGATAGATGGGTCAGGGAGAGGCCGCTGTGTGAGTTGGTTTCTTCAGTGGATCAGGCTCGTTTGAAGATTAGTGATGTCTAGCTTGAAAATCAGTGGGATTTTGAGGTTCTTTCTCAACTGGTGGGGGAATAATTGGCTAATGAGGTTCAAAGGAAAGTCTGTGTGGCATAGCTACAGAGGATGTGCTAATCTGGAGGCCAAGTCCGAAAGGTCAGTTTTCCTCAGTTAGTTGCATGGGAGATTATACGGGTGAAAGGAGAACAGTACCCTTGGATGAATTGTATGTGGAACAAAAATTTACATGGGAAGTTCTCGGTATGCATGTGGAGGACAAGCTTTAGGTGCCTTTCAGTTGACGAGTGAGTTCATAGCCGTGGGGTTGATCTAGTCTCGAAATGTGATTGCTGCGAGGGACCACAAATGGAAACTTTGGATCATGTATTGGCCACTGGTGAGTTCGCACAACAGGTGTGGAAAATGGCTGCTTTAGCTATGGGAGTTCCATGTATGCAGACGGGAACATGGTGGAGTCGAGTGTCAGTATGGTTTTCATGCGCAAAGAAGTTTATGCAGAAAGGAAAAATTATTGGGTTGCTTCCAAGCATTTTAACTTGGTGTCTATGGAGAAGATGACATAGAGCAAGGATGGAAGGGATCCATGAGAATGTAGTGGGCGTTTGGAGAACTATTCGTACTTGGCTGGGAGCTATGGTGAATGATAGCAGCGTGCTTGACCCACTTGATGAGTTACGTTTATGTGAATTGGATATCCCAATTCGGCATCGATCTGGTCAACATGTTCAGCTTGTAGCTTGGCAAAAACCAGCTGCTGGGTGGTGGAAATTGAACGTGGATGGAAGTTGTAGGGGTAATCCGGGTATGTGTGGTGGTGGTGGAGTGGTGCGAGATAATTGTGGAGTGCTCATTGGTACTTTTTCAGAATACTTTGGGGTTGGTACAAATACGGAGGCTGAGTTACGTGCTTTATTATATGGCGTGAAGCTGTGCAAGCAATTGGGTGGTTCTCATATTGTCTTAGAATGTGATTCGAAGGTGGTAGTGGACTGGCTTAGTGCTAGTCGATGTACGTTATGGTATTTATGGGATTATTGGGATGAGTTAGTTCATGAACTTGAAGGGTTATCCTATCAAGTAGTGCACTAGTTTAGAGAAGGTAATCAAGCAGCGGATTTCCTTACGAGAAGAGGTGAAGCAGGCCAAGTGGGTTATTATGGTGTGAATGATTGGTTGCCTAGGCTATTATGGGGTATAATCCGATTGGACATAATGGGCATGCCTACATTGCGAGGGCGCTCATGTTTTAGAGGGTGAAAGGGGTTTTGGTGTTTTTGAGTTTTTGGTTGGTTTTTGGTTTTTGGTTTCGATTCTCTTGTAAGTTTGAGTGGATTGTGGTTTTCTTGTTACACGGTATTCCTCCGTCATAAGTGAGGGATTGTTTAATAATATTGGGTACGGGCCACTCTTGGACATGTGGTCCTAACTGTTGAAAAAAAAAAAGTCTATAACTATTTAACTAATACTAATATATAACTATACTAATAGTCTAATATTAATACTATTATATAATCTAATATATTATATAGCTATACTAATATATAAGTCTATAACTATTTAACTAATACCAATAGTTTAATATAAACTATAGTCATACTTACTAATATAGTTATACTAAATCACTATAACTAATACAAATATATAACTATACTAATAGGCTAATATTAATACTATTAGACTAGTCTAATATATTATATAACTATACTAATAAGTAATATATAAGTCTATAACTATTTAACTAATACTAATAGTTTAATATAGACTCTAGTTATACTTATACTAATATAGTTATACTAAATCACTATAACTAATACTAATATATAACTATACTAATAGGCTAATATTAATACTATTAGACTATAGTATATTAAATGTATTACAAATATATATATAGTTATACTAAATTACTATAGTCTTAAGTCTATTAAATGTATTACAAATATATATAAATTTTAATTATCATTTAAAAAAAACACATTGAAAAATGAAAATAATCAAATATTTTATAAATATGCCAAACGATGTTGTTTTCCCTACAACTAAAACCTAAAATTGTCTGTATCGCCCCTCACTTCTCAAACTCTTCTCAGTTCTCACTTCTCAGTGCTCACAGACCACAGTCACTGCTCTAGCAGCTCGCCTCTCACTCTCTCGTCTGCTTACTCTCTGTCTGGGGTCTCTCGTCTCTCACTCTCAACTCTCCTGTCTCTCACTCTCTCGTCTCTCACTCTCTCGTCTCTCAACTCTCTTAGCCACTGTCTGTCTGCCGAGTCTGCCCCCTTAACGGCAAGTTTTTTTTTTTTTGAAATTACATACTAGGATTTTCGTGATTGGGTTTTGTGATGTTGGGATTTTTGTGATTGGGTTTTCAGTTTTGTGAATCTGTGATATTAGGGGTTTTGAATCCAAAATTTAGGATTTTTTGTGATTGTGTTTATTATTGTGTTTGTGATGTTAGGGTTTTATGATTGGGTTTGTCAAATTACTTTGAAATTAGGATAGATGATATTTGTGATATTGTGGTTTTTTTAATCCGAATTTTACTTTGATTGGCTTTTGTGATTGGGTTTGTACAATTGTGTTTTGTGATTGGGCTTTTTCTTTCCTTTTAGTTTCCCTTCTCGGAATTTACCAAATAAACTTCAACAAACTCGACGCCAAATTTACTATGTTTTCTTCAGCGTTTACCTTACTAGTGACCTGTCACGTTGAAACTTGACCGGTCCGAACTAGAAACTGGTAAAACAGGAAGTACCGGTTTAGGAGGGTAACCGGTGCATAATTGATTTTGAAAAATGCAAAACCGGTATATACTGGTTCAGTCCTAGATTTTGTCTAAAACTAGACCGGACCGGACTGGTTACACCCTTACTTCCGTTTGCATCGTCCCACACTTATTGCCCTTTATTCTGCGCCGTTGTTACTTTTGCTTGTATTTTTTTTCTCGGTATTTAGGTAGTTTACAACCTCAATCTATTTCTTACTTGTTGAAACTTGTGCAGCCTTCTTGCAGGACTTTGCTTCCTTTCTGGAGATTTTTCTTACTTCGGGTAGTCGTAGGACTAAAACTCACACTCCATCGAGGAGAGACCTCAAATTAGCCCGCCCCTTTTGGTTCCCTTAGGAGGCAACTTCTTCAAGCGGCCATTAGGGCAGTCCGCTCTTTCGCTGTGATATTAGTCGTGGTAAATTCTTCGGGCCGCCTCGAAGGCAAGACCCACTCTCCTCTGCGGGAGGGGATAAGGCCGCCTTTCCCTATTGGGTCTCGCAGGGAGTAATTCTTTCAGACAGTTTGTTACTGGACCCGCTCCCGCTCGTTGACATCACAGGTTAAGGTAACATTTTGGGTCAAGCTAGTGCTAGACCCACTCTTTGCTCATAATGGAGGTCGAGGTAAGTATTCGAGTCGCCGCAAGGCCAAAACCCGCCTCCTCCACGGGGGGGATAAAGTAACCTTTTTGGCCTACATTTCTCCTTGTATCCCACAAGGAGATAAGTTATTCCGACAGTTTGTCACTATACCCGCTCCTGCCTGTTGACACTTACGAGCAATATATAGTTTCTGATTTTGGGTAGCTGAGGACTAACCCGCACTCCATCGCAGGAGGGACAAGGCAACCTTAAGGCCTACCTTTCCCTGTGGTATCCCGCGAGGAGGTAAGTTCGGACAGCGAGTTGATTGACCGCTCTTCACCTTGATAGGAGTCAGGGTAAGTTGTTCGGGCGTCCTCGAAGGCAGGACCCGCTCTCTCCCCTGCAGAAGGGATAAAGACGCCTTCAGGTCAGCCTTTTCCTGTTGGGTCCCGAAGGGAGGTAAGTTGTTCGGGTAGTTTGTTACTAGACCCGCTTCCGCTCATTAATATCACAGGAAAGGTAAGTATTGAGTCAGGCTAGTGCTGATCCCACTCTTCATTATGGCGAAGGTCGGGGTAATTTATTCTGGGGGGCAGCAAGGCCGATCCCGCTCTCCTCTATGGGAGGGATAAAGTCACCTTTGGGCCGACCTTTCCCTATAGTATCCTATGGGGAGGTGATTTTGAGCAGTTTGTGACTGGACCCGTACCCGCTTGTTGACGTATGCAAGGAAGGTAAGTTCACATCTTCGGGCCGCCAAAGGTTGACCTGCACTCTGCCCGGGAGGTATAAGGTAGCCCTTAGGCCTGCCTTTCCCTATGGTGCCCCACGCGGAGGTAATCTATTGATGACCTTGTTGCCGTAGATTTCGTTAGCCGCGTGTTTTATTGTTGGCACCTTACTGGTAATATGAAAGCGTGGAACATATGTTTTGTATTGTCCTGAAAAGTTGCATTTTCATTAAATAAAAAGGAAATTACAAGCTAGACGAAGGGGTGGTGTTACAAAATTAAGGGACACGAAATCCTAGTCTGGGGGGGTCGTCGCCCATCTTTCCTTTCAAAGTCATGCACCACCCCTTCCCCCCTCGAAACTGGCAGGGCGAGTTGTAGATGGAGGCCTGCCGCAGTTTCTTCAGTGGTGCCCGACTTACTCTGTTCTGTAAGTGCTGTCCGAGGTGGGCCCTCTATCTTTCTGCTTTAGCTCCTAGACGTAGCATTCTCTTGCTGAGACCTGCTCTCCTTGGACTTCTCCCGCTTCTTGGGGAGTTTGGAACTTCATTTTGAGGTGGTAGGTCGATGTGACGACCCTTAAGCTGTTGAGGGATTTGAGTACACCTCGTGGTATCGGACCTGACTGATGTGTGCCTTCCTGCTCGATTGTAACACTCCCGCCCACGAATCCTCCAGCTATGGTTCAAATTTCCCTAAGGGAGCCTCCTACCTTGGTGGCAAATGGGGGTGAACTGGTGGTGGCTCTCTTATCACAAGTTGTCGTTGAGGGTTGTTCACCCGCCTATTCCTTTTGCCTCAGTCCCGACTCCTTTCTCTCGATCTTCCATTCCGTTCCCTGATCATCTTCCTTTTGAATGGCCAACGTGGGCCGGTCGTACCAGGGTCCGAATCCCTTTGCCAGGACTTCCTTTCGCCACTTCTCTTGGGAGCTCTTCTCCCATTTTTCATAAGGCTTGGCCTTGGTTGGAACATTCGTCTTCGTCTCTGCACGCTTCACTTCCTTCTTGCGTGGCTCTGTCAATGCCCGGAGAGTGTCTTTTGCATTGATGAAGTTGTCGGCCTGGTTCATGAGCTCTCGCAATGTAGCGGGAGTCCTTCTCGCTAACTCTACCATAAACTGGAATCGTGGTCAGACCCCCCCCCTAGGAGCGTTGCCAAGGTTATCTTCTCGTCTTGGTCATCGGTGGTCATGTGCTCTTTGTTGAACTGGGCTAAGTAGGACTTCAAATTTTTGTCCTCTGTTTGTTTGATGGTGAGGAGGTACGTAGCTGGGCGCTGCCTCCTCCGACTAGACATGAACTGGGTTAGGAACAGTCTAGCTAGTTCGGCGAAGCTATCCATTGATCCATGTGCTAGTGACCCGAACCACACATGTGACCCTTTTAGGGTCAGTGAAAATTCTCTACAAGCTATTTCCCCAGGGAAGCCATGCAGCGTCATGTGAGTCCTGAAAGTTTCCAGGTGCTCGAGGGGGTTCCTTCCTCCATCATACATCTTCATAGTGGAGACTCTAAACTTTGGTGGCAAAGGCACCGCCATTACTTCTTCAGTATAGGGTAGACTCGTGCTTGTGAGCAATTAGTCCACTGTTGATGACGTACATACTTTCCTTACCATCTCCTCGTATTTCCCTTTGAGGCTATGGAGCTCGTCCTTCATGTTTTTTTGCTCCTCTTTCTTGTTAAGTCCCGCTTGTGTGTTTTGAGATCTTACGTGCCTAGTGTCGCTGGATCCTGCCCGCTGTCTTGCACCTATTGGGGTTTTTTAAGCTCCTCGTTTTCTTTGCGGAGTGTCTATGATTTGCCAATTAGTTTCATTACCCACTCCTCCATGGTTTTCAACCTCACTTCCATGGCGTCTCCCATGTCTCTCCTAAATTGTTTGGAACCGAATGTCGCTGACATGAGAAGGGCACGCAAGATCTATTATGATCCCACAAACGGCGCCACTATTAACGTCATGTTTTGCACACCTTTGAGCCAAGCTCTGACAACTCATGTCTTTAAAAACAGACCCTGCACAACTCATGTCTTCAAAAATAGACCTTTGAGAGGGCGGCCTAAGGACCGGGTGATATAAACCCGTGGGAATAGAATCCCTTGAACCCATAATCAATTTGAAAACTCACCCAAGAAAGCCAAAAATAAAGTCAATGGATGGAGAATTTATACCCGTTGAGAACTCGTTTCAAGAACCTAGATTATATTAAAATCTAGACTCATTGAATAACCTGTCTCAAGAATCCAGATTACAAGGAGGAATGCCACAAAAGTTGTGATTTACGTTTGATAAGTTCAAAAATCCAATCGAGAGTAAGAGGAGTAAACTCAAGTCACAATGAAAATTCAATATTGTCTAAAGAGCTTGTATTGGATGGCTACAAGGTATTTAAATACCTAAACCCCAATTAACCCTAAGCCAAAACAAGACCCCTTTTACCCAAAATGCCTCTGGATGAATAATGTCGCGGCTATGGTAACTCTTGAAACCCTAGTTCAACAAAATAAAACATATGTGGACTAAGTATCCTCAAGCCTGATTATTCTAGACTAATACCTATAACTACTAAAATAAATCATTTAAATGATTTAAACAAATTGAAAGCCTTCAATAACAATAGGCCCAAACAATAACTCTGAGTCATGTCTTCCACAACTTGTATCAAGTGGATCAAAACTAGTTCTCCTTCTTTCAAGCCCATCTTTAGTGTTGGGCTCTTGCAGCTTCATTCCAAGTGATTGCAACAATCCTTACATTGCTTCCTTAATCTTGTAATTGGCCCATCTGGAACTTGCAAATGATCTTTAAGACTAGGTCCACCTTGATTCCCATCATTCTTCCTCTCCTCAAAAGGATTCGACCTCGAATCTTCACCTACATCAAAAGAAGAAAGTTCATAAATATTGAAAGTAGCAGAAACATCATACTCACCTGGAAGGTCCACTTTATATGCATTGTCATTAATTTTTTAAAAAATTTGGAAAGGTCAATCTCCTCGAGGATGCAACTTAATCCTTTTATGGGCTGTGAATCTTTCTTTGCGCATGTGAACCCTAACCCAATCTCCTGGTTCAAAGATGACACGCCTTCACCCCTTATTGGCTTCGGAAGCAACCCTTTCATTCTTTTGGGTAATTTGAAGCCGTACCCTCTCATGAAGTGACTTCACCAATTCTGCCTTCTTTTGTCCATCCAAGCTACTCCTGCCATCAACAGGTAAATGCATCAAATCTAAAGGACCTATTATATGCAAACTCTATAAATGGCAAACAATCATCCCAAGTTTTTAAATTCTTATGTACAATAATGCATAAAGGCTGAGTTAAAGTCATATTAACGACTTCAGGTTGACCATTAGTCTGCGGATGACAAGTAGTGGAAAATAAAAACTTAGTACCCAATTTCCCCTACAACACCTTCCAAAAGTAGCTAAGGAATTTAACATTCCTATCAGAAACAATACTCCTAGGTACACCATGGAGTCGCACTATCTCCCTAGAAAACAAGTCAGCTATGTTTGTGGCATCATCTGTTTTATGGCATAGAATGAAATGTGTCATCTTACTAAATCTATCCACAACCACAAAAATAGAATCTCTACCCCTTTTTGTCCTAGGCAGCCCCAAAACAAAGTCCATAGATATGTCTACTCATGACTCACTAGGAACGGTTAAGGGTGTATACAATCCATGTGGCAAAACCTTAGATTTGGCCTTTCTACATGTAGTGCACTTACCACAAATGCGATTGACATCTCTCTTCATCTTAGGCGAAAAGAAATATTCATGCAAAATGTCTAAAGTTTTGTTGACACCAAAATGTCCCATTAATCCCCTATCATGTGCCTCAAGCACCAATAACTCACGCATAGAATAACTTGGCACACAAAGTTTCCTTTCTTTAAACAAATAACCATCATACTTGTAAAAGTTACTAAATGCCACCTTATCACATGCCATATACACATCAGAAAAGTCAGCATCATTGGCATACATGTCTTTCACATATTCAAATCCAAGTATTTTAGCACTCATAGAAGTAATAAGTACATACCTCCGGGATAGAGCATCAGCAACAATGTTCTCCTTACCTTGCTTGTAACGGATGACATATGAAAAAGTCTCAATGTATTCCATCCATCTAGCATGCCTTTTATTCAACTTACCTTGACCCTTGAGATGCTTCAATGATTCATAATCGGTGTGGATCACAAATTCCCTAGGCCACAAGTAGTGCGGCCAAGTCTATAATGCACGAGCAAGAGCATAAAACTCTTTGTCATAAGTAGGATACATCAGGGACACCCCACTTCGCTTCTCCCTGAATAAGGCTATCCTACATCAAAACGGCTCCAATCCCTATTCCTGAGGCCTCACATTCAATCTCAAAAGTTTTGTTAAAATCAGGTAATGCTAACACAGGTGCATAGGACAATCTTTCTTTAATAGTGGCAAAAGCATTCTCTTGATCAGCCCCCAATGAAACCCAACATTCTTTTTAATTACCTTAGTAAGTGGTGCAGCAATAGTGCTAAAGTCTCTAACAAAATGCTGATAAAAGCTAGCTAAGCCATGAAAGCTTCTTACCTCATTAATGCTCTTTGGCATTGGCCACTCCTTGATGGCCTTGACTTTCTCTTCATCCACCTCAATACCTTTTGTACTAATAACATAACCTAGAAAAACAACTTTATCCATGCAAAATGTACATTTCTTAAAATTAGCATACAACTTTTCACATATCAACACATCAAACACATATCTCAAATGCTCAATATATTCATTTAAGTCCTTGTTGTACACTGAGATATCATCAAAGTATACAACCACAAACTTGCCTATGAACGCACGTAGGACATGGTTCATTAATCTCATGAAAGTACTAGGCACATTTGTAAGTCCAAATGGCATAACCAACCATTCATAAAGCCCATACTTAGTCTTGAAAGTAGCTTTCCATTCATCACCCTCTTTCATTCTAATTTGATGGTACTCACTTTTAAGATCAATTTTACTGAAAATACATGAGCCATGTAATTCATCAAGCATATCATCTAATCTAGGAATGGGATGGCGATACTTTACCGTGATATTGTTGACCACCCTGCAATCAATACACATCCTTCACGTCCCATCCTTCTTTGGTATTAGTAGCACTGGTACTGCACATGGGCTCATACTCTCCCTCACGTACCCCTTACTCATCAAATCCTCAACTTGCCTCTGAAGTTCCTTTGTCTCCTCTAGATTACTCCTATAGGCTGGTCGATTTGGAATAGCAGCTCCGAGCACAAAATCAATATGATGCTCAATGCCTATAATGGGTGGCAACTCATTTGGCATCTCCTCTGAGAATACATCATCAAACTCCTTCAACTAATAAGTAGCCAAACTAGGAAGAGACTAGTTAGTTTTATCAAGATTAAGATAAGACTCTTTATAGACAAGAAAAATTATAGGGCAATCTGCTAAGAAAACCCTCTTAACCTCACTCTCTCTTGCATAGAAACTCACTTTTTTCTTTCATTTTTTCTTTGCAGACTCTCCTTCTTTTTTCACTCTTTCTTTTTTGTTCATTTTCACTTTCACTCTTTTTTTTTTTTTTGTTCAATCTCTTTTTCACTCTTTCTTTTTTTATCACGCTCATTTTCACTTTTTCTTTTTTGATCACTCTCATTTTCAATCTTTCTTTTTTGAGTAACCTTACTTTTCAGTTTCAGTTGGTTGTCATGGACTTGTCTTGGAGTTACAGGAGCAAACTTGATTGTTTTGCCCTCTTTTTCAAAACTGTACATGTTCTTAAACCCATCACGTGTCACCCTCCTATCATACTGTCATGGCCTCCCCAACAAAATATGGCCAGCATGCATAGGCACAACATCACAAATCACCTCATCTTGATACTTCCAAATTGAAAAAGTAACTAATACGTATCTATCCACCCTAACCTCCCCACAATCATTCAACCACTGCAATTTATATGGTTTAGAGTGTTTTAAAGTCGATAAATTCAATTTCTCAACCAAAGTAGTGCTAACCACATTAGTACAACTCCCCCCATCAATGATCATACTACATACCTTGTTGTTGACGTGGCATATAGTATGGAAAATGTTCTCTCTCTATTACTCTGCATCATCCGCCTTAATGTGTGTATTGAGATCATGCCTGGCAACAAGAGACTCAACTGTCACAGGGTATTTCACTCCATCATCATCACTAGCATCAATCAACTCGGGCATCTCATCACTATTATCCTTACTCTCAGTCATCACCTCCCTATTGTCACGCATAATCATCACCTGCTTGTTTGGACATTGAGAAGCGATGTGCCCTGAATCGAAACACTTAAAACATTTAATATTTCTATTCCTTGAAGGCTGAGATTCTACCTTGGGTTTGTTGCTAGTTCCCTCATCTTTTCTCTTAGGTGGTTTGGTCTTTCTCTTTGTTTCAGTTGGATCATTCATATCCCACTTTGATTTTCAAGTAATGCCATAAACCGAAGTGTACCTTGTTGTCCCTTTTCTCTTTAACTGCCTGATATGAACCCGCATGAATGAAATCTCTTGAACCCACAATTAATTTAAAAACTTCCCAAGAAAGTCAAAATCAAGTCAATGGATAGAAAATCTAGACCTGTTGAATAACCCGTGTCAAGAATCCAGATTACAAGGAGGAACGCCACAAATGTTGTGATTTACCTTTGATAAGTTCAAAAATTCAATCAAGAACAAGAGGAGATAGACTCAACTCACAATAAATAAATTCATCAAATTTCATAAACTCTTAAAATGAGGCTACAAAGAGTATTTAAAACAAAACATAATTAATACCCTACCCAAAATAAATCTCCATCTTTCAAAAATGCCCTTTGTGTGAATAGTGCCGCATCTACAGTGCGACTAAAGTACTTGCTACAGTAAAACCCTAACCCTAGTTCAATAAAATGCCCCTTATGTGAATGGTGCCACATCTACAGTGCGGCTACAGTACTTGCTACAATAAAACTCTAATCCTAGTTCAATAAAATAATAATTTTCATAACATGCCCTTGCATAGGACCCCCTTAAGTCCTTCCTATAATAAACTCAATTATTCTAAACTAATAAAATAAGTCATTTAAATGAATTAAACAAGTTGAAAGCCTTCAAGTGCCTAAAGCCTTTAAGTCATGTTGTTGCCCTCTTCCATAGCTTATCATATGAATCAAAATTGGATCTTCATCCTTCAAGCCCATCTTGAATGTTGGGCTCTTGCTAAACTCGTCCCAAGTGGATTGCATCAATCCTTGCATTGCCTTCTTGATCTTCTTGGCTCTTGACCTTGTAATTGGCTCATCTGGAACTTGTAAAGGATCTTTAAGACTAGGTCCATGTTGGTGCCCATCATTCCTCCTCTCCTCAAAAGGATTCGACCTTGAATCTCCACTTGGATCAAAGGGAAAAATGTTAGTAACATTGAAAATAACATAAACATGATACTCACATGCAAGATCCACTTGATATGCATTATCATTAATTTCTTCAAGAATTTGGAATAGTCCATCCAAGATACTCCTGTCATCAGCTGCCAAAGGCATTAAATCTAAAGGAGTAAATGGATTAAGTCTAAACAACTTCAAAAGGTGAAAATTGAGTAGTAGCATGAACACTCCAATTATATGTAAGCTTAATGAATGGCAAATAATACTCCCACAAATGTTCGTAAAATATATTTAAAGTCTTCCTTACACCAAAATGACCACTCCAATTATATGCAAACTCAATGAAACGCAAATGATACTCCCGCAAACATTCATGCTATAAGTCAATGTATGGCAAATGATACTTCCACAAACGTTCATGAAACACACCTAAAGCTTTCCTTACACCAAAATGGTCACTCCAATTATATGCAAACTCAATGAATGGCAAGCAATACTCCCACAAATGTTCATGCAACACGTTAATGAATGACAAATGATACTTCTACAAACGTTCATGCAACACGTCATTGAATGGCAAATGATACTCCCACAAATGTTCATGCAACACATCAAAAATCTTCTTTACACCAAAAGGATCCATCAAACCAAATCCATGCACAAGCAACTCACGCATAAGACTAGTAAGCTTACAATATCTATTCTCTTTAAACAAATACCAATCTAGCCTATAGAACTGACCAAATGATGCATTCTCACGTACTCAATAGATATTAGCCAAGCCATCATCATTAACATACAATTTCTTATCATATTCAAGTTTCAAAAACTTTGGATCTAAAATGATGACAAGGACATACATTCTTGCTAAAACATCAACCACAAAATTTTTCTTACCTTGTGTGTACTTGATTACATGAGGAAATGTCTTAATGAATTGCACGCACTTGGCATGCATTCTATTCAACTTACCTTGTCCCTTCAAATGCGTTAAGGACTCATGTTCTTCAACGAAAGTTCGAGTAGGAATTGTCACACCTGACACAAAATCAATATAGTGCTCTATCTCTCTAATAGGTGACAATCCACTAAACACACATCTGGGAAACGCGACGTCATATTCCTTCAACAAAGAGACAACAACACTAGGCAAAGATATGTCAAGTTCGTTAGTATTAAGACTCGCCTTAGCATAAAAACTCACTTTTCTGTTTGTTTTTCTCTTACTTTCTTCACTTTCTCTATTCTTTCCACATTTTCTTTTTCACTCTCTTTTTCCATTTCGTTCTCATTTTTCTTTTCACTCTCATTTTTTCTGTCACTCTATTTTCCTTCATCATGTTTTGAACTCTCGACCTGACAATTATTTTTCAACTCATTCTCTCTTTTTCTTGAGGACTCAGCCTCAACCTCATCTTTTTTTTCTCTCTCTCTCTCCTTTTCGACCTCACTATTTCTTTTTTTCTCAATCTCACTTTCACTCTTGTTTTTTAGCACAATCTCTTTTTAACTTTTTCTTTTTTGATCACTCTCACTTTCACTCTTTCTTTTTTAACCACTTTCATTTTCGCTCTTTCTTTTTTGAGAAACCTCATTTTTTAGTTTTAATTGGTCCCCATGGACTTGTGTTGGAGTTAAAGGAGCAAGTTTGATTGTTTTTTCATCATTTTCAAAACAATACATGTTCCTTAACCCATCTACACGCTCCTTAATCCATCATGGATCACTTTCCTATCATACTGTCACGGTTTCTCCAATAAAATATGGCCAGCATGCATAGGCACTATATCACAAAGGACCATATCCTGTTATTTCCCAATTGAAAAAGAAACAAACACTAACTTATTTACCCTAACCTCCTCACAATCACTCAACCACTGCAACATGTATGGTCTAGGGTATTTCAATGTAGGTAAATTCAAATTCTTAAATAAAGTAGTGCTAGCCAAATTAATACAACTCCTCAAATCAATGATCATACTACATACCTTGTTATTGATATGGCATCTAGTATGAAAAATGTTCTTGCTCTGCTGCTTTGTATCATCCATCTTAATTTGTGTATTGAGTGCATGCCTAGTAACAAGAGAATCACCATACTCTTCTTTCTCATACCCAGTTTCGATACTAGACTCACGTCACCTCCTATCTCTCATGCCCTGTAGATTTATAATTACCGCATCTTGATGATCCATCCTATCCCTCACATCACCCAACACCAAGCTCAATCGCTCAAACTGTTGTTGCGTGGCTTGCAACACAAAAGATGATCTGCCATCCACTTTGGTGATGAGTCAATCCTATGAGACATTGTAATGTGCTGCACAAAAAGAATGTTAGTGGAAAACTTCACACACTCCCTTATGTGTTTACACTCGAATAATGGCACTCCACTCGTATTTCACTCTTAATTGATTTTTTCCCGATAATAGTCTCACACGCTCTTGTCTTTTACCTCAAGAGTTTTTCCACTCAAATTCTTTAAGAACTAATTGAACTCAATCAAGACAATGCTATCTTGTTTTATCCCAACTAGTAATTAGGTCCAATAAACAAGAATAAGAGAAACACAGAAGGAATAAAAAAATGACACTAGAAACAAGGAAATTATATGAATGAAAGAGTAATAACTATACAACAAGATACCAACTAGAATGATGAAAGCAGCCCTTTGATGATAAGGATAAAGAAAAATTTTCAGATTTTTTTTAATTTTTGGATGATTTTTTTTAATTTTTGGACTTTCTATTCTGTTCTTTTCTTTTCCTTTCCTTTCTTTTATTTTCTTTTCACCAACTGATTTGATCACAATCAAAAGAATAAGCAATTGACAAAACCTTAACAATAACTCAAAACCCTAGAATAAGTGATATGCAGCAGCCACTCTCTCTGTTCTTTTTTTTTTTTTGGCAACCCTAGTCAAAGAACAAACTAATCATACTCAAATAACAAGGTGACCCTAATCAAAGAATAAGGAAACCCTAGAAAACAATGAGAAATTCAGCAGCACTAGGATAAAGGAAATTCTGCACTTTTTTTTTTTTTTGTAATCCTAGAACAATGAAGCCCTAGAATTAAATATGCAAGAAGTAAAAGATAGGAATCAGACCTAATTGGAAACCTTGCTCTGAATATCAAATGATATGAACCCGCACGAATGAAATCCCTTGAACCCACAATCAATTTGAAAACTTCCCAAGAAAGCCAAAATCAATTCAATGGATGGAAAACCTAGACCTATTGAGAACTCATTTCAAGAACCTAGATTATATTAAAATCTAGACCCGTTGAATAACCTGTCTATAAAGAGTATTTAAAGCAAAACCTAATTAAAACTCTAGCCAAAATAAATCCTCATCTTCCAAAAATGCCCTTGTGTGAATAGTGATGCATCTAAAGTGCAGCTACAGTAAAACCCTAACCCTAGTTCAATAAAATGCCCCTTGTGTGAATAGTGTCGCATCTATAGTGTAGCTACAATATTCGCTATAATAAAACCCTAACCCTAGTTCAATAAAATAATAATTTTCTCAACATGCCATTGCATAGGCCCCCCTTAAGTCCTTCCCATAATAAACTCAATTATTCTAAACTAATAAAATAAGTCATTTAAATGAATTAAACAAGTTGAAAGCCTTCAAGTGCCCAAAACCTTTAAGTCATGTTGTTGCCCTAATCCATAGCTTATCATATGAATCAAAACTGGATCTTCATCCTTCAAGCACATCTTAAATGTTGGGCTCTTGCTAAACTCGTCCTAAGTGGATTGCATCAATCCTTGCATTGCCTCATTGATCTTCTTGGCTCTTGACCTTGTAATTGGCCCATTTGGAACTTGTAAAGGATTTTTAAGACTAGGTCCATGTTGGTGTCCATCATTCTCTCCACTTTCATAGCCATGTGCACCATGTCCTATACCTCCACATAATGCTATAATTCAACTACATTGGCTATTTCCCTATTCAAACCACTCAAAAATCTAGTCATGGTGGCCTCCCAGTCCTCCTCTACAATAGCCCAAATCATCACCATCTCCATCTCCTTATGGTAATCTTCCACACTCCTAGACCCCTGTGTAAGATTTTAGAGTTTTTGGTAAAGGTCCCTATAGTAGTGGCTAGGTACAAATATCCGCCTCATGAGAGCTCTCCCCATGTCTCAATAGGCCTCTAATAATTCCTCCTCCTATTGGTCACTAACTGATCCCATCAAATAATAGCATAATCAGTGAACTCAATCACCGCTAACTTCACTTTCTTCTCCTCAGAGTAATTATAACAATTAAACACCAACTCTATTTTTTTTCTCGCACTCTAGATAAACCTTAGGGTTAGTTCTATCTTGGAAAGATGGTGTTTTCATTTTGATGCTCTCAAGATCTCTATCTACACCATTCCGACCCCCTAGGTTCCCCTCAAGTCCTCTTTCACACCTAACTCTTTTATGTCTACCCGACCCAACTTCAGATGTTAGATCTTCCACATCCTCACCATCTCCTTCATTTTTATACTCATTTTCAACCCTACACTCACGTCACCTCCTATCTTTCCCACCTTCTAGATTTCTAATCACTGCTTCTTTATGATCTATCATATCCCTCACTCACCCAACACAAAGTTCATCTGCTCAAACTGTTGTTGCATGGCTTGCAACACATATGATGAGTTATCTGACATCTCCTTTGGTAATGAGTCACTCCTATGAGACATCGTAATGTTTTACACAAAAGGAATGTTAGTGGAAAACCTCACACACTCCCTTACGTGTTTACACTCAAATAATGGCACTTCACTCGTGTTTCACTCTTAATTGGTTTTTTTCCCGATAATAATCTCACACTCTCTTGCCTTTTACCTCAAGAGTTTTCCCATTCAATTTCTTTAAGAACTAATTGAACTAAATCAAGAAAATACAACCTTGTATTATTCTAACCAACAATAGGTTTAAGAAACAAGGAAGGAATAAAATGACACGAGATTCAAGGAATTTATACAAGGGAAAGAGTAATTATAAAAAAAAAAGATATCAACTAGAAAGATGTATTCAACCCATTTGATGATAAAACTCAATCAACAAATGTATTTCTTTCTCTTTGTTTTAACTATGTAGCAACCTTTGAATATGCTACATTTACTTTTCTTTTCTTTTTTGAATTTTCTTTTCTTTTCTTTTCCTTTCCTTTCTCTTATTTTGTTATGAACCTAGTTGGGAATTTGTTGTATTGTGGAATGTGGATGCAGTGATGTAATAAGGGAATTAACTAAATGTAATGAAATGATTTAGATATGTAATAAGACCAATGATGGGGAAGTGTTTGACATAATTACTCATAGACTCACACTCATACGTATTTGATAAGGGGAAGCTTCGAGGGTTTCCCAACCTCCATACATCAATTCAAGCCTTTCACAGATTCCAGAATAAAAACCCACCTTCTACAACCCTTCCTTTCTATACTGACACTCACCCCTGGACTCCACGTGGCAGACTACAACTTGTAATGGAAATAATACATAATTGACTCTAAGCTGCTAAATGCAGCGTACAACCCCTACAAGGCAACTACAAAATGTAGCGGCCCATTTTGACTCAACTGATTCACCAAGAACCTTTGGTTGATGTGGGATGAACTTATCAGTGGCTTTTAAAAGGTGGTATTGTCAACTCCACCGTCCCTTGTTCTTCCTCTATCAAAAGGCCTAAACACAATTTTATGGGGCCAAATATCAAGCAACTGGGGAGCAAAACTGCAGCAGTTGTTTTCAGCCATCCTCTTAATTATTGTTTTCTTCACAGTTGTTTTTACAGCAGTACCTTGCACAACCGTAGCAGTTAATAGATCTGAATTATCCTTTGGTTTGTCTTCAATATCTTTGTTCCAAGCAAACAAGTAGGCTTCAATTAGTAGCAAAAAAGTATTAATGAGAGCATAATTAGGCTCATCAAAAGAATCCCGTAATAACATATTCTCGTAGGCCCCAACTTTTTCTTCCTTCGACAGCTCCCTGAACACATGGTAGGCAACCTTTACATACATAAGTCGATACATCTTCAAGATGTTGCCTCCATTGGAACCCAGTCCAAGTTCCTCCATAGCATCTTGGCCATCAGAATTTATTCCCACAAGGGTTCTTTCCCTTCCCCTTTCAAAAGGCTCAAAAACCACTTTAAGTGGCAATACATCAAACAGATAGTGAGCAAAAAAAATCTTACCCTTAAGTTTTTTAGCAAACACAACCATGCTACCTTCATCATCAATCTTCCTCAACCCAAATGTTGTCTCATGCTTTTCCACCATGGGAACTCCAATCTTAGTTATGCTGAGTGCATTGACAGCATGGTTCTCTCCCTCTTATGGCACCAAAATAGTCATATACACAGCAACATCATCTTTAGCAAGGGCATCCTTAACTTCCTCGACAGAAGCAACTTCATCCTTCGCCCCCTTTTCGTCATCCATCCTTCGGAGATGGCTAGAATCAGATATTCCAAATATAGATTCGGCACCATCAGGAGTTATGGCCAGATCTACCCAATCAGGAGTGAAGAGAAAATCATTTTCTCTTCGTTCCCTAGCCATTTTTTAGTTTCTATAATTTTTTTCATCCCTTCTTTGAATTTTTCTAATCCGAATTCTTCACACTTCATATCAAGAACAACATATCCATCGATCAAATATCACCGTCCCTAACAACATAACCCCATCTTCTAAAACAACTCCTCTATGTCGCACTTCTTGTTGCTCCAATGGATAGATGTGTCTCCCATAAGCATATTCAATATTGAGCTTCACATAGTAAATAGTGAAAGAAGAATCAACTAAAACTTTTAGGTTTTTACCTTTGGAAGACTTCACTGTAAGCACCATTTGGCCAGGATCTCTATAGAAATTATCATAGAGGGCACGATGATAATTCTGAAAACATTCATAAAGTTCTTCATTACTCAATTTCATGGCAGGATCGTTAGCTCTAGATACCACTTGTTATGAACCTAGTTGGGAGTTTGTTGTATTGTGGAATGTGGATGCAGTGATGTAATAAAGAAATTAACTAAATGTAATGAAATGATTGATATGTAATAAGAGCAATGCTAGGGAAGTGTTTGACAGAATTACTCATAGACTCATACTCATACGCATTTGATAAGGGGAAGCTTCAAAGGTTTCCCAACCTCCATACAGCAATTCAAGCCTTTCACAGATTCCAGAATAACAACCCACCTTCTACAACCCTTCCTTTCTATACTGACACTCACCCCTGGAATCCACGTGGCAGACTACAAATTGTAATGGAAATAACACATAACTGACTCTAAGCTGCTAAACGCAGCGTACAACCCTTACAAGGCAACTACAAAATGTAACGGCCCACTTTGACTCAACTCAAGAAGGGATCCTAACATTGACTCATACTAAATGTAATGAAATTACATATTTTCTCTTCTTTTCTCTAATTCAATCACAAACAACAATATTCAATTGTGAAAATCAAGTAATTGAATTCAAACACACAAGAATTGACAATGAAGTAGAAGAGAATCGAAGGAATGGCACTCCAAGCACTTCAAGCAATTGACAAACTTAGAGATACAAGAAACCCTAGAATTTTAAAATCCTACATGATGCAAATTTTAGCCAAACCAAAAACCCTAAGAAGAATTTCGGCAGCCTACTTTTTGTTTTCGTTTTCGTTTTTGTTTTTTTTGTGTTTTGTTTTGTTTGTTTTTTTTCTTCTTCTTTTTATTTTTTGTAACCCTAATCAAAGAACAAGGTAACCCTAATCAAACACTAAGGAAACCCTAGAAAACAATGAGAAATTCGACAGCCCTAGGATGAAGGAAACTTTTGCACTTTTTTTTTTTTTTGCAATCCTAATCAAAGAACAAGGTAACCATAATCAAAGAATAAGAAAGCCCTAGAAAACAATGAGAAATTCGGCAGCCCTAGGATGAAGGAAATTTCTACACTTTTTTTTTTTTTTTATAAGTAATGCAAATATTAAAAGATAGAATCAGACCTGATTGGAAACTGAGCTCTAAATACCAAATTATATGATCCCATGGGAATGAAATCCCTTGAACCCACAATCAATTTGAAAACTCACCCAAGAAAGTCAAAAACCAAGTCAATGGATGGAGAATCTATACCGGTTGAGAATTCGTTTCAAGAACCTAGATTATATTAAAATATAGACCCGTTGAATAACCTATCTCAAGAACCCAGATTACAAGGTGGAACGCCACAAAAGTTGTGATTTACCTTTGATAAGTTTAAAATTTCAATCAAGAACAAGAGAAGTAAACTCAACTTACAATGAAAATTCAATATTGTCTAAAGAGCTTGTGTTGGACGGCTACAAGGCATTTAAATACCTAAACCCCAATTAAACCTAGGCCAAAACAAGGCCCCTTTTATAAAAAATGCCTCTGGATGAATAGTGTCACAGCTACAGTAACTCTTGAAACTCTAGTTCAACAAAATAAAACATATGTGAGCCAAGCATCCTCAAGCCTGATTATTCTAGACTAATTCCTATAACTAAAAAAATAAATCCTTTAAATGATTTAAATAAATTGAAAGCCTTTAATAATAATAGGTCCAAACAATAACTTTAAGTCATGTCTTCTGTAGCTTGTATCAAGTGGATCAAAACTGGTTCTCCTTCTTTCAAGCTCATCTTGAGTGTTGGGCTCTTGCTAGCTTCATTTCAAGTGGATTGCACAAGCATTGTTTCATTGATCTTCTTTGAACTTAATCTTATAATTGACCCATCTGGAACTTGCAAATGATCTTTAAGAGTAGGCCCACCTTGGTTCCTATCACCGGATAACCTCTGATGTCAAAGTTAGTAAATATTCTTGTAGGGTAGCAAATAAGAGAGTCTAGGAATCAGAGAGACATTCTCGTACCTAAGATCTGCTATTTATACTACAAGCCTGAGGAGCAAAGAGTGCCTGCTAACATGAAGTCTGTGTCCACCGTACTTTTCATTGTGTCAGATTCTTTAATGCGGCGTGGCTCTACGAGAACGTTATTAATGTGGCTAATTGTCCTAGTGGTGGAGTTATTAATGCAGAGTGGTTATCTGACCTCCTTCTCTTAGTCTGTCTCCTTGCTGGTTTGTTCATGCCTTTTTTGTTAGTAGATCAAGGGCTCCCCGTATATCACGCCTATTGTGCGGGCAGGCACTTGAGGACTGGACACTACTCGAGGGGACCTCAGATCAATAATTCTCATCCTTTGCAGCACCATCCCTCCTGCAAGTTGTGTACATAGGAGCTTTCTTGTTGGCTGGGTTAGGGGCTTGTTACTCCGAGTCTGGCTTTTGATCTTGCATCCTTTCATTTACGGGCCTCTTGGGCTTAGTGCAGAAAATCCCCTTACACTAATGATATGGATTAGATCTGGATGAACTTTAATTTATCACATCGAATAGAAAAAGAAAAAGAAATAGCTGTCACGATGCATGCAGACTTGAGATATTACATGCATCCACGTAGGAATTAGTTTCAACTCAATAAATTGCGAGCTTGCTTGAAAATGAAATAGAATGGTGGAATTCCCATGTCCTGTTTTAGTTAAGAACTTTTGAAGAGTAATTTGAAAGGTTTACAATCAAAATAAACAGAATGCTGGAATTCCCTTTCATGTCCCGTATTCAAGAGATGGTAAAGAACAATGTGCTCAAACAATGAGGGAAATAAATTGGCTCCTTCTAGGTGATATCAAGAGTTAAGCCTGATTCACGCATTCAAAAAAGTTCTTCACAAGTTTCCTGCTTACCGAATGAGTCAGGAAAGGCTTCAAACATATCTCTTTTTTTTTTTTTCCTTTTTTGTTTCAAATGTATCTCATCCAAAAATTTATTTATTTTTTAGTATAAATCCATTCTTATATCATTTCTGTAAAAATCATGTATTACATCCTTTTCCTCTCAATACAGTACTCATAATTACAGTTGGCCCTTCCTCAATCCATGCCCTATCTTCTTCGATACATAAAGCATGTTTTTGCTAACATATGTGCCACTGTGTTCCCCTTCATTCTATTAAATTGCACCTTACATTCCTCTTTCCCTTCTAAAAGCCTCTTCAGATCTTCGACGATATGACCAAACCATGATAGATCTTCCACTTCTCTTTTGATAGCATTGATAACAATCTGTGCATCACCTCAAAGATCACCTTCCTAAAAGCAAGTTCTATATGAAGGTAGACCTTTGCAAGCTTAAACAAATTTTTTACTAATCAAACCTCTATACCAATTTATACAAAATACACCAATGGAAACTAAACTCAAAGAGGAACAACCTATATGAGGTAGTTTCGTGATAATCTACTTACAAAGGCTTAAAAAAAATCAAGCAAGAATGACCAGAGAAATTGTCTAAAATCTTCTTTAGAGTTCTCTCCAAGAAAATAAAGTTAAAGTGATCGAAACATGAAGAACAAGCCATGGACGACTTATAGAGCTAGGAGGCTAAGAGGGGATGTGAGGATGACCACTTGGTGGTTTTGTCAACCAAAAATATGGGCAAAACCATGGGCAGCAGCACATGGATTTCAGGCAAGGAAGCTCCCATGTGAAGGGCAGAGGTGAGGTGGCTGATTGACCTCCCATCATCTACTATATGGGGCTGACATGGGCATTAAAAGTACACTCATGGAAGTAGGAAAACTTCCTCAAGAAACCATGCATAAGTGGAGCTTTTCAGTGAGCCTAAACTGATTGGGCCTGATTTAGGGTTTCAATAGGGTTTGGTTTGGGGTTTTGATTTCTATCAAGCCCAAATCTAAATTTTCTTCGCCTAATGAAATTACCAAGGTATAAAAGAATAAATGATGGTGTAATGACATGAATTTGAATGGTTAATAGCATGTGAAAGTGATTTAATGAAGTGATTAAACACTACGCTAGAACTGACAAACACTTAGGGTTTTGGGGTAACCATTTGGGATTTGGGGAAACCATTTAGGATTTTGGTTTTTACCAAAGTTTTTTTGTTTTAATTGGATCTCAAATATTTGGAGTTTCATTAGGGTTTAAACCCTATTTGGTTTGGCACAAAATGAATGGTTGGATGTAAGTGTTTGGCTTAGGTGTCATGATCACCATGCTTGATTTTTTTCATTCATTTCCTTCACATTTCCATCTCATGGTTTCTCTTGGTGCCAAGTTTCCGATGCTATTCACTAAGTATGGCTAAGATCTTGCCAAGTGTCCAAATAAAACTTCTCTAGACTGATTTGGACAATCTACACTATAATTTGAAAACGACTGGATTAAGTGCTAACACAAGTGTTACTATTCAGTCCGAAAATGGCGAAAATAACTTTGCACTATAAGATCCTAAATAATCCTACAAACCTAATAGTGAAATTCTTTTCGCAATTTTCGAATCTAAGCGCCTTGAGTAAATCAAAATGCATTTTTGAGTAGCTATCATCTAGAAAATGAATTGTATTATTGCGCCGTAAAATCATAAATATTCATCCGAAACTAATGGTGCTAACTATTTCTCAATCATATACTCCTAAGTACCTCAAATAAATAAAATTGTGTTTCTACCACCAAAGTGGGTAAGAAATTGACTAAATTGACAAACTAAAACCTACGTGATTGTTGGATTCGTTAGACCTTTTTGGGATTTTCACAACGTTCCTAAAGCCTAAAGAAATCCATCCACTGAGTTTTTGGCGGGTTGTTAAAGTAATTGATCGCATGAATCTTTCAACAATCTAAAATATCAAAATTGGGTGATTTTATTGCACACCCTCGGATAATATCTATCCACCTCAAATCTAGACTCTATCAAATTCTCCTCCTCCAAAAATTTGTCTAACGCAAGATCAAATCTATGTGAGACTGGTACCAGCTCCTTACTAATGTTTGTAGAAATAGTAGTTCGTCTTCCTTAAGTCTCATTAAAACTACTCCCACTAATCACACAAAATGTATTATATTGCTTGGTCAAGTGGCTTAAAAGGAGTTTCACCTTTGCCTTTATCCTATTGGCCAACTCGTCCTCTTTGTACTTTCTCAACCAAAACCTCATTGCCTTCATCTTGTATCGTGGGCCAAGCACAAAAGTAATATATATCATCAAGTTGAACTTATTTGTGCTTCCCTAATAATTTTCATACTATTGTCTATAGTATTAGTGATAATATCATCACTCGTACATATATATTTAATTAGGGTTGTGCAGAAAAGTGTAGAACCTGTTACGTCTGATAGATCCGACCCGATCTATCCAAAAAATACAGTTTGAACTAGTTTGCTGGTCGAACCCACTAAATGTCAAAATGATCCGACTAATTATTTTCTTTCACACGATTCTTCTTCTTTTCTGCACAGCCCTAAAACCAACCCCCACCAATCAGGAGCAAAGTCCCTGACACCGTAAGCAATCAAGACAACGAGAAATCGAGCGTAAAATTGAGAAATCAATGGGTATGTAGCTGCGTAAATCAAGGGGTATGCGTGTTTCTCAGTTGTCTTGGAGGTGGTTTTCCTGTGCCATGGACTCGCACTTTCTGACCAATCAAACTCATTCGTGGATCAACGAGAAACACTTGCAATTCTTCAACACCATGGAGGCCTCATTTGTGCTTGTAGTGTTTGAGAGCAACGGTCGGATTGCTCTCCACCTGGACCGTCACTTGCTGGACAGCTCGGAGTCAACCTTTGATTTGAAGACACATAGAAGAGAAAAACACGCCCCAGGTAAAATTAATACCAATTATTGTCTTGATCTCTGAGTGGAGGAAATGCATTCTCTTGATCCTGTTAATGGGCTTTTCATATAGTCATGGTGGAGGTAACGAATCGGAATTTTGTTGTCTTTATGGACTTAGATATTGGCTACAGAGGTTTCGCTTTCGAGTGGGTTGAAGAGGATCAGTTTTACAGTCATGAATGGTCGCTGCAGATTTTGAGAAGAAACGGATTGGCCTGACTCATGTCGGGTCGAGTCGGTTTGTGTATCCTGGAAAACGGGTCGGGCCCAAACACATCACGGGTTGATCGGGTTGCAGGCCTATATTTAATACATCTTCAATTATGAACATTTTCTGAAAATATATATTGGTAGTCACGCACAAAGAATCAAATATGCTCAATTTAACTTTATGAAAAATTCTCCATAACTTTACAAATTTCGTGCACTTTTCAATTATCACAAGTGAGATTCACAAATTGAGCATCCCTATACTCATTAGTCAAATGGTTTTTGATGTTTTTCAATTGTACTTAATGTGAAATACATAGAGTTCTATCTAATATGAACATTCAAGCAAACCATCCTCACACCAACTTTCCAGCTCCACATATTTATTGAAATTGACAAATCTTGTTGGTGAAAACTTCACATATATGATAGTATCCCTAATTTTTATTACAAAGTCATAAGCATCTTTCAAGATGTCAGTAATAATCAAGTTCAATATATGAGCAAGCACACTACATGTGAAGAAATTTTTCCACCCAAAATGGTATAATTCTTCTCATTTATCATCCGCCTTATGTAATCAACAACAATATTATTAGATGATGCATTATTAAGGGTGATGGTCAAAATTTTATGAATTCTCTACTCTTTCGATTTCGAGTACAACATCCATAGTTTCACCATATGGTTAGAAATTTGGATTAAAGTAGTATTTTCTTAAAGTTTGGCGAGATAACTCGATCAACTATGACTGTTTCTGCCACTAAAAGTTTGACAAAATTCACTTTGGTAACATTAACTTAGGGGACCAAATAGATGTGTTATTTTCTCCCATCCATGGCATTTCTTTAATCCAAATGCAATAACTTAGAGCATTTGGAATTAAAGAAAATTAATTTTTCATGTGGCAGATAGACTACTACATGTTTTTCATTAAGTAAAATGAACAGAAGAATTAAAGAAAATTTTAAATTTTTCATCACACAAGGGATTATTCCTAAAAAGTTCATTCGAGGCAAAGCACATGAGGCTACAAATCCAATTATCATTAAACGAATTATAGGTAACAAAACTCTAGATGTATACGTAAGACATACCCTTTGTTGTTTGTAATTTATTGGCACTGACAAGTGAGTATTAGGTTTGTAATTTCTGTTAATTAATTAAAAGAGCAATGTTCTCCGACTTTCCAAACTTTCACACATTATATTTTTATAAATTTTTAATATTTTTTTAAAATATTTGTTTGAATTTATTTTTTTAAATTAATTTAATTCTTATATTTACTATTCATATATTAAATATTTGACAAAAGAAAAAAAAATTAAAAAAATATGATGTGTAAAAGTTGTATAAATAATAAAAAATTGTGTAAATTTTTTCTAATTAAAAAGATTTAGACAAAGATACAATTTTACAAATATTACCTTAAAGATTTGAGTAGTGCTGAGGGTGTAGTTCGAAAATGGTTTTCGAGAAAATTATTTTCTTAAAAAAACTTTTTTATAGATTTTTTTATATATTTTAATATTTTAAAAAAATCATAATATTATTAAAAAAACACATTCTTAATTACTAGATAAAAAATAAAAAGTGTCCGGACTCATGTCGAGCCAACTCCGGGTAGCTCTATCATGTTTTTAAAAAATTTTAATGGAAATTTTATATTGTAATTCTTTTTTATTAAAAGAAGATTGATTTTTTTATTTCCTAATAAAGATACGAGTTTGGAAAATAATCTACCATCAGGAGTCAGGACCATCAGGATGCACCATGCCTGCCTACAGTCTTCTAAAAAAATCTTTCTTTTTGGGTATTCTATTACTTCTTGCTGCTTTCAGCAATGGACGCTTTGGGCGGAGGCCTTGGCGGGCTATGGGGCTTAAACTCCCCCTTCCGGAAAAGAGCTGATACCGGATCCAAATCCAATTCCAAATCCTCCGATTCCGTCGAGGCGACTGGCAGAGCCGGTTACCGCTTCCCATTGAAGCAAGCCGTCACGGCTGGCTCACTCGCTCTCGCCGGCGACACTATTGCTCAGCTCAGTGAGCGTTGGAGGAAAGGAAAAGCGCTGAACCAGAACTCTGTCTCTGATTCCCATGGCTTCACAAAGGTTAGAGGAGCATTGTGGTTTTTTCTTTTTTCCTCTCTTTCTCCTTTTGTTGGGGTTTCTTTTATTCCGTTTTAAGTTGCTGAATGTTTTGAGAGTTATGCTTTGTTTTCCTCTATTTGGTGTCCAATTGAAGTATTTATCTGTTTGTTTGGCTTCTTAGAAAAACGTTGTTTAAAGTAGAGAAAATGACAATTTTGTGAATTTTGGAGTTGTTGAATGCCTTTTTGTTGTTCGTTCAAATTTTCTTTGCCGTTGGTAGCTAACAGCTCTTTAAGTGAATTTTCTCTTTTCTTTGAGTACGCACATTTCTGTTATATGCTCTCTTTGGTTGCTCAAAACCTAGAATCTTTTTCCAGTTTAGACTGTTCTGGGCGTAGCAAAGCCAAGGGTTCGAGAGAGATACATGAGCTAGTTTTTTACAGTTGCGCCTTTGTTCTTACGTAAGTTAGGCATGTGACTTTCAAAATCCAATATAGCATGACCCTAAAATTCTAGAGAATGTTAAGAATTTAAGATGAATTTTATTTTTCATCTGTCTATGGCTATCTATATAGCTAAATATCCACATTGACGCCAACTGAGTTTCCTACTTCTAATCTATTCTTCATATTTGCTACCGCTGTAACAAGGGCTGGTTCTTGATTTCAGCGGTTTGACCTATACTGTAGCAGTGGCGGAGTCAAGATTTAAATTCAGTTGGTGCAAAATTTAACTAAGATTTATATTCAGTTGGTGCAAAATTTAACTAATATAAATAGATAGAAATAATAATTTATTATGATACTATTTTTTGGCTTTCGGTTTGTCATATTTTAAAACCATTTCATCACTAATTCTACAAAAAACAAAAATGTCTCCTTCAATATATGTAACAATATTATCGATTATGCAATCGATTTTCTATGATGTTGTAACAAAATATCTATCTCAAATGTTTTTTCTTCAAGGTATCCCCGTTGAGTTATAGGAGGGATGCTTTAAATGGTGATAATGAATGAGTCATTCAGGATGTTTTGAGAGTTTTGATGTTTTTTTCAAATACTTGGACTACTAAGTAAATAACTTTTACTATTTTTTGTTTGAGAGTATAACTTTTAATGATTAAAATTAAAAGAAATTAAAAAAATTAAATTTTATATATAAGCTAATAACTAGTAAAATTTTAGTCTGTGCAATTGCACCCACTTTGCCACTGCAATCTAATACCCTGTCTTTGGTATTGTATATATTGGAGAAGTTTTGGCCTCGTTTGGTTACGCAGTTTAGATGAGATGAGATGAGATGTTTTGTTGAAAGTTGAACGAATAAAATATTGTTATAATATAAATATTTAATATTATTTTTGTTTTGGGATTTGAAAAAGTTGAATTGTTTATTATATTTTGTATGAAAGTTTGAGAAAGTTGTAATGATTATATAAGATGAGATGAGATGAGATATTTTGGTTTTGTGTAACCAAACCAGCCTACTTTCATGGGATATGGAAAATGATGTACATGCAAGCCCTGTGCAAGCCTTTTGGAAAAAAAAAATTGGGGCCCACTATAAAAATCACTATTCTATGATCAATCTCCTTTCTCAAAGGGCTTGCACGTTCTGGGCCTATAATCTAGCATTATACGGCATATTTTCGCCCACTCTCAATTTCTAGTTTACTAATTATAGTTAGATGGTTTCTTTCTATATCGTTTTGGTATTTAATCTAATCGCTCACATCCCTAAGTTCCATCTTTAACCAAAATCTTTCTCTTAGGATGCAATGTCGACTCTCCTTTCAGACCACGATTGGCTCCGTGCCCTGCGGATGATTTCCTATGGGTTTCTTTTCTATGGCCCTGGTTCTTATGCATGGTACCAGTACCTAGACCATTGTATGCCAAAGCAAACGGTGGAGAATGTAATGCTGAAGGTACACTCCTTTTGAATTTTCACAATGAGTATTTTTATTAATATAAGTTATTTAGAAAATGAATGGAAAATCCTTTATAGTTCTATTTACTTGCAGGTTCTATTAAACCAAATTGTGCTTGGTCCATCTGTGATTGCTGTTGTTTTTGCATGGAACAACTTGTGGCAGGGGAAGTTCTTACAACTGCCGGAAAAGTACCAGAAAGATGCTCTTCCGACATTACTTTACGGTAAAAAGGACCTTTGACTTAATACTTATCTAACATTTGTGGTTATCCTGATCAATGGTTGCTTTCAATGTCATTTGATCCCAGAAATATCACATACATTACTTATTACCAACATTAGGTTTACCTATAAAAAAATCGATATGTTAGCTTGATAATGTGGTCCTGATTTCCCGTAATTTGATTTTATTTGTGCAGGATTTAGATTCTGGATCCCTGTCAGTGCATTGAATTTCTGGTACACTTTGACATCTTTCTCTGTTGTATTCCCCCCTTATTATAAGTTCTTATGATCAAGAAAAGCCCTGGTGCCTGCACAGGTCCTAAAATAATAGAATTTCTTTGTGTTTTGAAAAAAGGGTATGGGGAGAAGAAAGCTGAAAAAGAAATTTTGGGTTTTGACCCACATCTGGTGACTGGTAAGGGTCAAGAAGTGTGATAAATTCATACTTGAGTTTTCGTGTAAAACGAACAGGTCTTGCCTCTCAAAACATATTTATTAGGAATAACGAGGATGTAATTTGGTGTCTCGGTCCTTTTCTTTACCGAGTTATGTTCACAGTTTCAAGGTTCAACATGGAGTGAAAAAGCTTTTACAGACTATATTCCCTACTAGGGGATACTTGTTGCATGCTTTTCTGTTTATAGAACTCCTGAACTATACTGCCTTTAACTGGAGGTTGAAACTCATCTTGAAATGAGTTCAAACTTAAAATGCACTGAATTCAATCATCATACGATTAACCGGTACTTTGGTGATTTTAGCATCTAACTCAACATGCCTTGGCCATTGTGCAAATGGCATCTTTACAGGGTGGTGCCACTTCAAGCCCGCGTAGCTTTCATGTCCATGGGCTCCATCTTCTGGAACTTCTGTTTGTCTTCAACTATGAGCAAGTAACTCATTTACATGAGTTCAGTTAATGACTTGGTACCAGCATGTGGAGTTTTGAGCACGAGGTATTTTCTCATTGAATCTCCTTTCCTTAATTCAAGATGATTACTTTGGTTGTTAAAACGTGAATTCTGTTTTTTTCTTTTTTGTAGGTTAATTTGTGGGCTGAAATAGGATCTAGTTAAGAGCACTGGAAATTGGGAGCGGTGATTTTAATATTTTTTTCATTTTACTTGGTTGGCAACACATTCTCATCAAATTTTCTTATCAATTCTGTCCTCGTGAATTCGTTTGGCTCTAGAACCACAAACACAGGGTTTTTGCTCATGATTGTGTTGGTACATTTACTGAAATACGTGTAACTGCTGTGTTCATTTATTTATGTGCCCATTTCCCATTCTTTTGTGTTTCTTTTGTTTTGGTTTGGCGTCCACATTGAATCTAATTATTTATCATCAATTTCATCAAAAAATTTCAAAGCTATTGATAATATGTGGGTCTCACTTGGTTTAACAAGCTTGATATATTGTTCAAGTGAAATGACAGCTATTTGTATGAAAAATAGTTTTTCTACTCCAGGAGTAGGAGTATTACAAGTTTACTAGAAGCAACCATCTGCTTTTAGAGAGCACCATTCAGAAAGTTAACCGCATTAGAGTAAAATAAACCCTCTCGAACAATATTCACCACTCGAAAGGGTCAAGATATTAAATATAAATATGTATATCGTTCTGTGACTAAAGGATTTTGTTTTGATGCTGAGAGAATTTGTTAGTATTTGGAAAATGGTTGCTAGGATGTTGGATCTTTGATTTTTCATTTTTCATTTTTTTTTTAATTTTGTAGAAAGTTAATTGTATTTCTGGTTGGCAGGGCCGGCTGTTTATAAGGCAAGTTAGGTGGTTGCCTAAGGCCCTGCAGTGAAAGAAGCCTCAAAAATTACTAAAAGTTAATTATTAAAAAAAAAAAAAAAATTATCTAAACTAAACGAAGTTAACCTTAAAAATTGAAAAAACAAATCAATTCTGAACTCCATGGTAAAAGAAAAAAAAAAAAGGCGTTAATAGGATTTATATAGACTCTGCAATTTCATTTAGAAAAGACAAAAGTCACAATAAAATCTCAAAAAAAAAAAAAAAAAACGTTCCAATCAATCTGTCAAAAAAATTTCAGAACATTTCAAAAATTTTCCTTTTATATCTGAAATTTACAAATTTTATTTCATCTCTCTTGTACTCTAAACTTTAGTCTACAACCTCTAATCTCTAATATTCTTGCAACCATCTTGCTCGTATTTGGCACTGGCCGCCCCTCCCATCGCACTTGCAGATGTTGAGCGACATCTCTATTATGCTATGGTCGACAAAGATAAAGGTAAAACTAAAATTTTGTGTTATATATAGAATAAAATTTTATGGCAATAAAACAGCCACGTGACTTGTCTTCTAGTCTCTAGAACATCTTTTATTTTTATGATTTTTTTGTTTTTTATGTCTTCTTCTTAAAGACTTCAACCGACCATGGCAAGCTACCAATTAAATTCACAGGGCCCATGGGCCATGTATTCCTTGTCTTTTTTGTCAAATTTGATTTTTCTTTTTCGACTTCTATAATGTATAATATATTTCTTGATTTTGAATATTAATATTAATATATTTTATTTTATTTTATTTTGCAGATTAAAAATTTTATAAAAAAGTGATGCTCATCTGTTATATAAAAGTAAATCCCATTTGCTAAACCAGGTTCAATTGTTTTATGTTAATATTTATTTTATTCTAGAATATTCTTACAATATTCATAAGCATAGTAAGAATATTCTAGCCATATTATCAATTGAGAATGAAATATTAGAAAAAATATAAAAATTTAATTGGCAATTTTGCATCTCAAAAAACATGAAGAATAATTTTTAAATAAAAATATACTTTGATACAAGAAAAATGTTACATTTTAACTTCTCGCCTTAGTCTTCAAAATCTATTGAGCCGGCCTGCTGGATGGAGTGTAGAATGAGAGATATTATCTTAGTTTTCTCTAATTTTAGGTGGGTTTTTTTTTTTTTTTCTTTTTGACATAAAAACATCATGCATTTCATCAAATAACAAAATTACAAAGAATTTTATCAACCCAAACAGCTTGGGCAACTGTATGTGGTACATGGTCCCCCACAAAACAATATCATCAATATTCTATGCTAAGCGAGCCAACTTAGGTGCTGCCTCATTACCCAACTTGTTTACATGTTGACAATTACACACTAAAACGTGTCATCAAAGCTTGCACTTCTTTCAGTAGATTCATTCTAGAGTTAGCCTAGAGATACCTGGTTGAAGACAAAATTAATGACCTCGAAGGCATAGCAACTAGTTCCACTGTTTCTGGATCATCAACCTCGTTCTCAACTTTACTTGCTGCCATTATAACACTGCCTCTTTCATCCCTGAGAATAACCTCCACTCCAGCTCTATTTTGGCTAAAGAATATAGCTCAATCAACATTAAGCTTGAGAGAATATAGCTCAATCGACATTAAGCTTGAGAAAACCAGTAGGAGGAGGTTTCCACTTGCACACTGTCTTTGGATTTGAACTTGAAGACTACACCAGCTCGTTGTGGAATTTCTGCAAGGAAAATGGATAAGCAAACATTGTTTAGGTGCAAAAGAAATATTCTCATGAATCCTCTTATTTCTCCTAAATCATAATCCTCATGCAATCTCCGTTTGGATTTAGAGATGAGTTAAGATAGTTCTAGATGAATTGAATAAAATATTGTTAGAATATTATTTTTAATATTATTATTGTTATGAGATTTGAAAAAGTTGAATTGTTTATTATATTTTATGTGAGAATTTGAAAAATGTATAATGATAAGATGAAATAAGTTGAAGTGAGTTTTGAATTCAAACAAGGCCGCCCCTTTTCTTTCAGCAACAACACTATATCCAAAAAACTCCGAGGTTCTACAAATTGGATAAAAATCGAGATGTTAATTTTGGTTATTGGGTTTTAGGTTGAAGGGAAAGGGTACTCAACAATTTTTATATGAGTAATGATATACATACAACACATTATACAACACATTCTTTTATATATATATATATATATATATATATAAAATCAGTTGTTACGGGCCTGTTATGCACGTAAATGTTTCTTGGTTGTTTTGGTGGTCTTTTTCCTATCTGGTTGTTATGGTGTCTCGGCGAAGGGCAAAAAACTAATGCATTGGGTATTTTAGTTTTCATTTCCGAGGTCTGGGCTTGCTTCAGTTTTCGGTTCTTTCTGGAAAATTTAGAAAAAAAAAATGTTGTGCCTATATGTTGGTGTTCTTTTTTTAGAAGATAATCCAATATGCATTCGTAGTGTTATTCCGGAAAATTCTGAAAGGGGAATTAATTGCAAATATGTTGTTCCGTATATTATTGTTTTAAAATTCTAGATTGATGCAACTACAAGATTTAGGCTGGTTTTGATAGTAAATTGAGATGATTTGTTCATAGTGAGATGTTTGAGTTGAGATCAAATGAGTTAGAATGGTTTGAGTTAAAATGTTTTATTGTATTTTAAGAAATGAGAGATAAAAAGTTTAATAAAAATATGATAAATTTAAAATCTTGTTAGAATATAATTTTTTAATATTACTTTTGTTTTGGAATTTGAAAAAGTTGAATTGTTTTTTGTATTTTGTTTGGAATTTTAAAAAAGTTATAATAATTAAGTCATGATTAGATAAAAAAGTTGAAAATTTAAAATTGAAAAGTGTTTGTATTTGTGGTATTTGGATATTGAGATGAGATGAGATGAAATAAGACGGAAGCATCTCAAAATCCAAACCAGGCCTTAGTCGATAGACTCGATATTACAATTGGAACTCCTTGAAATTGTTCTAAACCTTAGTTTGATTAAGAAAAATATTATTCATTATCTTTTTAGCCATTATCCATAATGTGGCATGAAATGCTTGGTAGATAAGTAGAAGATAAGAAATGGTTTTGGAATAATTTGATGCGGTACAAGAGATAATGAAATGATTATGATTATAAAAAGGATGATGTTTATCACATTTATCATCCTCCTAATAAGGAACCAAATGTAGAAGTTGACAATACATACCTTTATCATAGTTCTCCCACTCAATAATCCTTAACGTGTGCATCTAAATCGATACTATGTTTGCATATGCATTCTTGCATCATTATATTCCTTTACTATCTTCTTTTTCGTATGTTATGAGCAACTCTATTATGGTGTTATTAGGTCGGCTCTTATACTTTGCGAGAAAGATTTTGCACCGCATTTGAACCTATACTTTTAAAAGAAAAAAGGTCAATGTTAGAATTTGAGTTCAAATTATTAAAGAATCCAATTATACCTAGAGAGGACCTAATGCTCGACTTGACATTCATTGTACCTTTATAATATTCATTCAATTATGTTATACGTCTCACGTCCATTGTGGGATTTGTGGGATGTTACAAATTCAGGGTATGTTAGTATGGTTTTAGCTTCAAAAGGTATAAAAAAATATCCTTTATGTTGGATATGAAATAAATTTGGTCTAGTCCATTGGAAGCCAATTATCAAGAATAAAAGAAGAGATAAGATGAGAGGTAGAGATAAAATAAGAAAGAGATAAAATCAAAAGAGGTTGACTCAGTTACAAAAATGTGAAAGTGACGCAAGGTAAATATGACTCAGCTACTCCAAGGAATGAAGAAAACCTCTATAAAAAGAGTGGTGTCTCTACAAATCTACGAATTCTTTACAAAAAGAGATTCCTCAAATTATTGGCTCCCATTTCCAGTTGTAGAGACGACTTCTACAACCTCTATTTAACCTTATTGTCTCCATTGTATTAAGATCTATGCGAGGCCACGAGAGACTATAAAATCACCAAATATAGTGGATTACACCGTCAAACGACCTATGGACATAAGCTTTATGTCGAACCAAATCCATGTGTCTCTTTTTTTATTTACATTTTATATGCTTTATTTATTATTTATTTCATGGATGAGAATCCAAGTACCGTATCAACTCTCAAGCCGTCATCGTGGGACATTCAATTGTATTTTTGGGCTCCAATCCCATTGAAAATATGCACCAACAATTTGGCACCATTTGTAGGATCTTAGAAATTTATCGCTCTCTAAATAAATCATCCAGCTCGCAAGATCGCCTCAAAAAAAGTAGATAAGTCTCATTGTTTTTTCTCTTTATCTTTGATGTGCATTTTAATTTAGTTAGGATTGTCGGTAAAAATAAATAGTCATGTATGGCACGTTGTATGAGGTCATGCAACGTGTCGGGCATGTGGGATAAATCACAACAAAAATACTAAAGGATGGAAAACCTCCAATAGGTAAAATTCACTTAGAGACAAACAATCTCCATCACAACAAAAAATATTCAGGGACAAGCAACTTCCACCATGCAAAAATCACTCAATAGCCAACAATCTCAATGAAACAAAAACTGGAAGCACCAGCTAATGACCCTAATTTGCTTCTTTCAAACTTTTTAAGTTTTATTTACACTAAAAAAAAAATTGGTTTTTAGAAGTTTTGCCCACAAAACTCATCAAGATTTCACGAGTATCCCAATGGATGACTAAGTAGGAATGCATTTTGCTTGCTGGTCTTAACCAGCAGCAAGAGACAATCCAAATCCCAAACAAGAGCCTCATGGCAAATGAACGGAGCAAAGAGGATGCACAATGACGACCAACCCCTACTAGACAAAAAAGCTTGGAAACAATCACTTGACCTAGAGCATTAGTTCTAGATTCGCCCTTGAGCACCAACGCTCGCCCGGATCACCAACGCTCTTCCTGAGCAACTAAGTCATCCCGAGCAATAATGCTCGTCTTAACCTACAAAACTCTTCCCTAGCGACAACGCTTACCCAGAGTAACAAAGATCTCTCAAACAACAATACTAGCTTGAGTAGTAGAGGGACCATGACACCCTCAAGCCTCACATGGGCACCTCAAGCCTCACTTGAGCACTACGGGAATCAAATTCTTACCAAAAGTCAACCAATTGGCTTAGGTTTGTAAGTCTCAAACTTGTGATTTGAATTATTTACACTAACCAGTTTGGTTCTTGGTGAAACTTCTTAGAACAACTGGGTTGCCCTAGACTCAAGCACTTGGACCCTCTACAAACCAAGGCTACTACAATCTTGGTGACCAGAGCGCCACCTCAGTGACCAAGGCTAACATGGCCTTGGCCATCGATGTGTGCCCATCAAATGAGTTTACCCTAAGTACTAGCTTGATTCTAGAGATTAGCATGACACCTCAGCGCTTAAGGCTAACAAGACCTTGGCAATTGACGTGCGCCCAAAAAATCGAGCCTAGCCTAAGTACTGACTCAATTATGGCGACCTAGGCAACCATGATTTTGGCGGCAAGCACGCCACCTTGGTGTTCAAGGCTAACACAACCTTGGCGATCGACATATGCCCAACAAATTCAAGCCTAGTCTAAGTACTAGCTCGATCTTGGTGACCAAGTCTACCGCGATCTTGGCAACCAATGTGCCACCCTAGTGATCAACTATCAAGGGTAACATGACCTTGGCGACCGATGTGTGCCCAACAAATTGAGCCCAACCTAAGTACTAGCTCGATCCTAGCGACCAGCATGCCACCTCGATGATCAAGGCCAACACAACCTTGGTGACCGATATGCACCCAAGAAATCGAGCCCAACCTAAGTACTAGCTCAATCCTGGCGACCAAGGCTACAACAATCTTGAAGACCAGCGTGCCACATCAGCGATCAAGGCCAACACGACCTTGACAACTGACGTGCACCTAACAAATGGAGCCCAACCTAAGTACTGGCTCAATCTTGGCAATTAAGGCTAACATGATCTTGGCGACCGGCATGCGACCAAGAAATAGAGCCCAACCTAAGTATTGGCTTGATCGTAGCGACCTAGGTTATCACGACCTTGGTGACCATAACGTAGTCAAGCAAGGCTCTCACCACAACAACAGTTGAGCGAGCCTCCCGCTGGCTCAATGAGAAGTTTCAGCATATGTGCCTGCGATCGTGGCTACCTCTCTCACCATAACTGCTGCCAGTGGGTTACCTCCAAGAACAAGCATTTGAACTTCACAACGTTCTTGCCCGGGTTGTCTTCGAGAACAAATCAACGGGCTTAGAAACTGTCTGAGATGGACCCAGGGGATCGATAGACTCCCTGACCACTTAACACGAGTTAAGACCAACAAACTCTAACTTTAACACTAAAATGACTACACCAATGTGTAATCACCTCAATAAACAAATGAAAACAAAAATGACCACCAAGAATAAGATATGCGCTCTTCACTAACAATAAATAGTCATACGTAATTATCAGTCCTACATTTGATTATCAAGCAAGCGCTCACGCAAACAAACTTCCCAGAGGGCCATCCTCAAAGGCCCTTACCATGAATTTCGTAAGTCTCCTCAAGGTTCGCCTTCGAAAAACCAAGGACAAGTTTCCATAATTTATTTTTTCTACAGCTTTCATAGACTATCTCTATCATGGTTGACTTGAAGATTCTCAAGGCATTCATCTTGGACAAGTCAACCTTAAGAATCACAAGCATCTATTGGATATGAAATCAACTCGGTATAGTCCATTGGAAGCCAATTATCAATAATACGGAAGAGATAAGACAAGAAAGAGATAAAACAAGGAAGAGATCAAGCCAAAAAAGATCGACTAGATATAAAAAGGTGAAAGTGATACAAGGTAAGTAGGAGTCAGTTACTCCAAAAAAGGAGGGGATCTATACAAATCTACAAACTTTCTACACATAGAAACTCCTCAAATTATTGGCTCCCCCTTCCAAATTTACACAGTGAAGAAGTTTTCTCCAACATCCCTTCAATCCTATTTTCTCTATTGTGTTGAGAGCTGTGTGAGGACATGAAAGACTATAAAGTTACCAAACATAGTGGATTTTACCCCCAAACGACCCATAGATGTAATTTGAAGAAGGAGAAGTTTTAAGAAACATTCATGTAATACTAAACTTTGAATACTTTGTGGAAAGGGGATCCATTATTATTGATGAGCCTCCCTCCACCCTTATCTAGACAAAAGTCCTAAACTAAATTATTCAAGACTCTAGTTTGACAATAAATAATATAAATTCGACAAGAGAAGAAATGAAAACTTGAAACATCTAGAAGATTTAGGCAAATTGCATCAAATTGTTAAGGATAAAGTTGCCATCAAATTTTCCTAGAACTAAAACTTGTATGTGGTGCTTACAATTGGAAAAATAAAGTTCACCAATATTATAAAACCATATAAATATCAATAAGGATATAATTGCTAGGCAAAACTACTTAAAAATATGCTTAATAAGTAATCCAGTAGTTTTGTTTAACAAACATGCCAGCAATGAAATTAAACCATTTTTTTTCCATATTTATTATTGTTTATTATTCATGGTATCTTGTAGTTAGCTTATTTTGGTTACCCTCCAAGTGGATTAGTGCCCTGTACTACCTCTTACGATTTGTGGATGTCTTTTTATACGATTTAGTGGTCTCTTGCTATGGGATAGGGCTAAGCAAAAATCTGAAAACTGACTCCCAATCCAATTCTGCTCCGACTCTACTTTGACTCCAACAAAATGGAGTCGGAGTCGGAATTCTTTTTTTAATTTTTCAATCGGATTCGGAGTCGGAGGAGTCGCTAGATCGACTCCAACATTGAATCCGACTCCGATATTGTACATATGTTATAAGAATATGTATTTATTAATATATTTATCATATATACTAGTATTTTTATATAGTTTTATAGCTATAACTTATATAGTTAAATTTAGTAATATACTAGTATGGGCTAATTATTATAAAATAATGTACTTATACTATAATGTAAATAAACTAATAATAGTTTAGTATATCTAAAAATCATAGTATTACAACCATACATAATCAAGTATAGAAATAAGTTAAACACTAATATTGAAAAAAGCCTAGTGTAATAAGTTAATAACACAAAATACTAATTTACTAAAGTATAATAACATGTAATTAGATACAATAGTATAGGTTTTTTATAGAAGTAAACTATACACTAGTATAGAAATAAGTTCATAACACATAATACTAATTTATAAAGTATAATAATATATAATTGTACACTAGAAATAAGTTTACTGTAGAAATAAGTCATAAATAAATTAGACACTAGTATAATATAATAATAGGTAATACTATGGTATAATAACATGTAGTTATACACTATAATATAAGTCTAGCATAAAAATAAGTTAGACTCTTGTATAGATATAAGTCTAATATGTAATAACATGTATAATAACACATGATACTACAGTATAATAACAAGTAATTAGACAATAAAAAAATATGTAATACTATAATATGATAAAATGTAATTAGACACCATAGTATAAGTCTAGTATAAAAAAAGAAAGATAATTAGTATAGAAGTAAATTTGTAGTGAGTGGTTTAGTTTTAGTTTTTAATTTTTGGAAAAACTAAAATTTAAAAGTCCACAAAAATCTTTTTTAAAAATAGGCTAAATATGAAACTAAAATAAAGTCCAAATTTGACTCCTCTACGAGTATAGTAACTGCTCACCCAACTATGGGATATGCATTCCCCAAAGACGATACTTCTCATTAATGCCTTACATTGTATAATATCAGACTGATACCAATCTCAAGACTAAAACATCTTTCGATTGAGCCTTTAATCATCATAAAAAGTGACAACACTATGTTAATTCTTCTATCACATGAGAGCACTCTCAATAGCTTAGGCAAAGTTTGGCTAATATGCCACTTTTTGTCTCATGCCTAATCACTCAAAACTTAGACTTCACATTGGATTAGTTATCTTACTCTATATAATAATATAATATTATTTTTTTAATTTTAGTATATACTTTTTAATTCATTATTTAATTATTTTTAAAATACTTTTTACTTTCATTTTCATAATTTCCAACAATCTCTATATCAAAATACATAAAATCCATCTATCAACCTAAATTAACTTCATAATCTGTCAAACTAAATTTTATAAAAAAATCCATACATTTCCAACTGTAGATAAGTTCATGCTAATGTATCAAAAGTTCATACATTTTCATTTACTAACCTAATACATAATCTGTCACACTAAATTTCTATCATAAAATCCATACATTTTTAGCTACTACATAACTTCATACAAATATATCAAAAGTTCATACATTTCCATCTACCAACCTAATACATAATCTGTCAAACTGATTTTTTATCATAAAATCCATAAATTTTCAACTACTACATAACTTCATACAAATGTATCCAAAGTTCATACATTTCCATCTACCAGCCGAATACATATTCTATCAAACTGAATTTCTATTATAAAATCCATACATTTCCAAGTACTATAAAAAATAAATAAAAAAAAAAAAAAGCAATATAAAGTAGGTGGATTTCCAACACAAAATCCATCCATACATTTCCAACCTAATACATAATGTCCATCCAAGTATAAGTTCATCAAAACAGCAAAACAAAGTAGGATAATCAAAACAACAACACAAAGTAGGTGGATTAAAACAGTAAGTTACCCTAGCCACCATGCAAAAATAACCAAGTAAAATATATTAAGATTGAAATGGTGATCTATTCCTATGTTGCTTTAGGATTTCCATTTGAAGTGACTTGAAGTATTCTTGTTGGACCGTATTCATGTTATCAACATCCAAACTCATGATTTCCATCTCCATTTTCGTCTTCGTAAGGTCTATCATTTCAGTTATGTCCCTCTCAGCCCGACTTACCGCTTCTCATCGCTCAATCATCATTATCTTCCTATTACTTTCCATGTGACTTAACCTTTTATCAAAATCACTAGGTGAAGCTTTTTTGTGTTTTATTTTTCTTTCCCTTTCTTTTTCAATTTTCTTACCTAGTGGCATTGGAAGCTAGAACGGTAGAGCAGCCTCCATTTCTCCTTGTTGGAAAATTATCCATATGCACTTGCTACTTTGGTTGGTGCCCCAATAGGTTCTAACAATGGTCCAAATTAAAAGTGGCTTGTTGTGTCGATCGGTACATTACCTTTGCCTTCTCAATCAAAACAACAATGATAAAAATATAAATACATATTTCAATGAAAATTTATAATAATTAGAGACATACCTTCTCTTGTTCATTAGTACCGCTTAGATGCATTGATTCAACTTGGGCCAAGCAACCACAAAACTTGTTTGTGGCTTTTTGGATGGTTGACCATTGATTAGTCAACGAGATTATAGAACATTCAGGCCGGATAGGTTTTTTAAAGGTATAGAAGTAATTATAGATTCATATCCACAATTAGGTGGACTTTTGGTTCGTCCCCCTAATAGTGGCTATGCTAATGTCGAGCCATCCTGATATAAGGAGGTTGTCTTCCTTCATGGTGAAGGACACACCCCATTGGGATTTCTTAATTCGTGCCCTTACTTCCTCTTCGGGTTGTGTCACTTCAAACTCGATCTCAACATTATCATGCAAGACAGTAACTATAGGGGGTTGTAAATACCTTCTTCACTACTTTGCAAGAGTGTGGTGAAAAAGGGATCGTCCATTATTTGTGAATCCATCCTTTAACAAAATCATAAAATCAACATGCTAATAACCAAATCAACATGGTAGTAACCATGCTAATAAATAAGAAAAATAACCAATCTTAAATCAGCATTCTAACCAATGCAGCATGCCCAACAAAATCATAAAATCAGCATGACCATGCTAATAACTAACATTATCATAACTAAGAAAAATAACCAATCATAAATCAGCATTCTAACCAAATCAGCATGCCCAACAAAATCATAAAATCAACATGCTAATAACCAAATCAGCATGCTAATAATCAAGACAAATAACCAATCATAAATCAGCATTCTAACCAAATTAGCATGCCCAACAAAATAACCAAATCAACATGCTAATAACCAAGAAAAATAACCAATCATAAATCATCATGCTAATAACCAACAAAAATAACCAACCATGCTAAACACCAAAAAAATAATCAAGAAATTTTACAAATCACAACAATAACCATGCTAAGTTGCAACAAAAAAGAGCAAACGATGAAAGAAATAAAATTGAGAGTTAAAAGAAGTGATACAGTACAATGAATGTCAAAAGGGGAGAGTTTTCGTCAAGGAGGAGAGGCTTCATGAGGGCTCCGCAGTGGAGAGAGCGAGGGAGAGGGTTTCGGGAGGGGCTTGAAGGGTGAAGGTGAGTTCACTTCAAGGGGCAGGTTTCAAGAGGTTGGCTTCCATTTGGAGGGGCTTCAGGGGTGAAGGCGAGTTCACTTTAGGGAGGGGCTTTAGGGTGAGGGTTTCTGGGGGTTGGCTTCAGACGGAGGTTGGGGTGATGACGAGTTCATTTCAGGGCAGGGCTTCTGGGGAGGGTTTTTGTAGGTTGGCTTTAGACAAGCTTATGTTCACGGGTGATGGCGAGTTCCCTTCATGGAGTGAGAATCAAAATGAGAAGAAGGTTTTGGAGTGAAGAGTCCTGAAGTTTGAGCGTAGGAGGGGAGGGGAAAACAGGGAAAAGTTACCTGCAAGAATAAAGAGGAGTGAGAAATAATATAATATATATTTGACTAAGTTACTGTTGTTCTCCATATTTCTTGAACTACTGTAGCTATTTGTCAAATTTATATACATATGCCTAATTCAATGCAGGGGGTTTAAGAGGCATATTAGTCAAGATTTAGCTAAAGTTGGACTATAACTAATCTAATGAGAGTGCTCTTAGACATGCTAAAGCAATATCGTATGTACAAAGTATGTGCAACTTTATGAGTGATGAAAAAGGGATACAAGTTTGCAGAGTTAAATATTATCAATTGATTAAACAGTAAAAGATAGATGCCAAAATAACAACTAAGTTAGCATGATGAATAAAAATTAAAGTACACACATTTCAATTTGGAAGTATAATACACAAATCTCGGTCCAATGCTTTTCCACAATTCTGCATGATTTATCGATACGAGGTGGTGTGAAATGAAACTCCTGAGTCCAACACTCAATCATCGACTCGACTATGAACCGCAAAAAGTGGATTATCTTGTTAATCCTTAGTCACTACATTTGCAACTTCATGCTCAGTCTTCTTCCGATTCTGCATTGGTCTTTTTTTTTATAACGTTATGTGCAACTGATCTTGATACTGAATGACACCAATAACTTGTTGATCTAGAAGGTTCTAATTCTCATCTTCCATGTCATCGGCTTCTTCCCCAACAAAAGAATATGAAGTTTCTTCCCATATAGATAATTCTCAATCTATATCCTCCAATACATGAAATCTATACCGTCAAACTTTTCGATTCCAAACACCTTTTCTTCTTCTCCCACCATCATTCTCACTTAAGCCCTAACCTGACTCCTGATGCCATTTGTAGAAACGATAAGAGAAAAAACAAAAAATCGAATTAATCACACATGACACAAAGTTTATGTAGTTCAGCAATGTACTTATGTCCACCAAGGTGCAGAGAATTTTATTTTAGATGATAACAAAAATACTTCACTTGGGCATATCGGTCCAAGCCTTCACTCCATGGCTCAAGCCTCATTGAAAATCCATAAAAAAAGGGTTACGAATCCTTATTGGGTTGAGTCATCAACCGGGCTACCCACAAACAAAATTAGGCCCACAAAAATGCCCAACAATTATTACCTATTTGAGTAATGCTGGATACAATCCTAACGTATGCAATACTCATGCATTCCCTTTAAAAGAAGTGGGGTCTACCATAAAAAAGTTAGTTTTTTTTCCTGTGGGTCTCAGACTTGTCCATATTTTTTCAGTAGGAGTATGCAGGACTTGCATACTCTAGGGTTGTATAAATCATTTTCCATTTTAGAATAATATAGGTTGACTAATTACAGAAAATGTGCTTTTATGAAATTTAGAAATACTTGGAAGTGTTATGGAATATATATAGGGTTCCACGGTTAAGTGTTATAATATCTTACATAATGTTTTGAATTATGTTACTTTTAAATACTAGTTGTTTATATACTTCTAAAAAAGTTGTGACTAGTTTTGGAAAGGAAAACTTATATTTGAAGGTGTTTAGAAATCTTATAAATGGTGTGTGTCCTTTTTTAGGTTATGGGCGGATTTATTATGACTTTTTCTTGAAAACCACTTAGTAAGACTTTTAGAATAAATTATTTTATCTCATTAAAAAATGCCCTTGTTGATTTTTCTGCACTATAATAGTTAAATTTATAATTTAGTAATAATTTTTTTACATGAAATATGTAGCCATGAGCCTTTTGTACTCCAATAGTTTTTGTGTTCTTGTTATATCATTTATGTTATTGCTCCTATTTATTTTGGATATATATTGCCTTGCATTAAAACCCTAAAACTCTATCTGATTATGTTCTGTTGTTATTGTTACCAACTTTCTATTTTGAGTGCATTCATTCGGATAACATAATGGTATTTCTGTCAAAATCTTTCTCGAATGCACACTCAGGATCGAGTGGTGAGTTATGATAGGGGAAAATCTCACTTTCTTTTGACTTAGTTCAATTAGGCACTAGCTAAGCTGTGGCACAACCATTTCATGGGACTTTCATGAATTACTGCTGAAGCGGAAAATTTTCTGATGATCATAAATTATGTATGTAATTGTTAATGAAAATCTGAAAATTCCTTCCTACTGTAAAAATAAATTTTTGGTTCTATCATTGGCTCATGTATTGCACATTAGTATAATTTTATTGTTTACTGAGTGGTTAAACTCATTTAATTATTTTATTTTCTTCAAATGAAGTTGAGGAGAATGTTGTGGGACAAAACTAGGTGCGGCTTTTGGGAGGGATAGCTGATAAGAGAGTTTTCAATAAATGTCTACTGGAAGTGAATATAATAAAAGTTTAAGGAGTGGTTTGAATTCAGAGATGAGTTGAGATAGTTTGTGAATAGAAGAATAAAAGTTGAATTGTTTATTATATTTTGTGTGGAAATTTGGAAAAGTTGTTTCGGGATTTGAAAAAGTTAAATTGTTTATTATATTTTATGTAAGAATTTGAGAAAATTGTAATAATGATATGAGAAGAGTTGGAGTTTCTTTTTTAGACTTTAGCTTATTAATATTATAAAACGAGTATAGTTTATTAAAGGAAAAAAGTTGTATATTTTTTTATGTGGAATTTATTTGAGTGGAAAATAATCACCTTCAAACCTAAGAATGTGGGACATGATAGTTTGGTATTAGAGACATGTTTGTATTCAACGACATATGTGGGATCATGAGCAATGGGTGTGACACTCCCAAACCTCCGCTTGGAATGTGACGGAAACTTAGAGCGTCAGGACAAACAAGACAACGTTACATACCCCCGTATCTAATAGTAATATACAATGCATCCTAGAAATATAACTAGCAGTATGCAATAATCGCAGTGGAAAATAAGGGTGATAAAGAAGTTATGCTAGAATAACTAAATCATCTCAATAATATAGATTGAACCATAAGTTTCAAAACATCAGGTAGTTTAATCGTAGTACAAAATATCTAGTTCTCCAAAAGGATCTAAACCAATTGCTTCATGCGTTCTATAGCACGAAGAGTTAGGGTTAGAAATATCAAGATAAGATCAAGTCTCATGTCAATGTCTCGTTCCCCCTCAATCCTCTTTATCCACTAGTCTATTGGGTCCATCTGCATCTACAATTTCTATCATTTCGAATGAACTGATAGTGGGTCCACAAGGGATGAGATTTACTTGAAATGCATGCAAATGCAGAAAATTGTATTTGTCTTCCAATCAGATTTTTCAAGGAAATAGATTTTGATGCACGTTTTCTTACAGAGAACATATGTAACACCCCGCTTCCCAAAAAGACATTTTAGAATTTTTGGGGAGCCAGTGTGCTACTACTAAACTTGAATTTAAAAGCTTTTTTTTTTAACAACGCGCTAAATGCGAAAGATTTCCATAAATAAAATTTACAGCTTTAATAAATACTTAAAATCCAAAATAGAGTCTGCGGAAGCACTTATTAAAAAAAATACGGAAGTCTCATGTGCTTATCAAAATAATTTATTTAAAACTTAAACCACAAAAACTAATTACAGCATAATTTGTCTAGGCCTCTGCCTCGCCTCCCGAGGTCAAGTCCTGTCCTGCAGTCTCATCCTCATAAATGTCATAACCTGGGGTGATTTAAAAACATAAAAATATATAAAAAAGTCGAATACTCAATGAGCAACACATCATACAGTAAACATAATAAACATAAGGTTTCTTAGAAAATGTGTATACTCATAATACATACGTAAATAACATGAACATGAATATGAACTTATATTTCACTTATCATAGGCCGTTATCCACTGTTGACCCTCGTGAGTTAGGGTTAGCCAATCTAAGTAGATTCTGATTCCATCTATGGCTGCGGGTTGTGGAGTCTATACGTAAGGAAGACATACTGGGTGCACTACCAACATGTACGACCTAGCAATGCAATATACCCATAACATAGGTAGTGTCGTCATATCATAACATAGGCCATTACATATCTTATCATAACCATACTTGCATACTTGTCATATCATAGGTTTCAAAAGAAATCACATGCATACTTGTCATATCATAGATTGCAAATGAAATCACATTCTTTCAGTATTTCCGTGATACATGTTTTCTCACATAAAATCATAATTTTTCATAAATATTTAATGCATAAATCTTCACAAAAAATCATGCATGGCTTTTTATAAATTATTTTAATGCATCATTCTCATATAAAATCATGACTTTTCATAAATCTTTTGATGGATAATTCCTTTCATAAAATCATGAATTTTCATAAATAACTTCATGCATAACTCTTCGCATAAAATCATGGATTTTCATAATTTTATTATGTCTTGAGTATGTAAAAAGAGGCTTCCAATGGAGGGCATACATGCATAATATTTTTATAAAAGACATGTCGTTTATCGCACATATGTGTAAAGGTATGATCATGCTACTTACCTCATAGTGCTAATATAATATTTTCAGGGCGCGACCAATTACCTTAACACGTACTTCGTAATCAAAACCTGAATTTCTAATTCAGCCTATATTTCCATAAATATTGATCCTTCGTAACTCTATAATCACATTGACTCCATGATATTGACATTAATTCTATATATCTAGAGTTTATATGTCCCACTTAAATTACCCCACATTTGGTCAATTTTCCTAATATAGTCTAACATTTTGTGTGTAACTCTCTTAAATCAATATGCACACATATATATACACACATATACATATATATATATATATATATATATATATATATCCCTTTACGCCCAACACATAAATCTGTCTGTCCGTTAATAACAAGTCTATATTACCTATACAGTATACTATGTAAGTAACACATAATACTCCAACCTATATATTAAAGCCATGGGACTTACTATGTTGATCACACAAGGGAAGGGTGTACTGCGCATTATCACAGAGAGAAAGAGAGATCACTTACAGAGGAGATCGAGCTTGGGCATCCGTGGCTTACAATGGGCTCTAGGTGATCCGTCGGTGGTTTACAGTTAAGGGAATGGTGTAAGGTGCCCGACTGATTTTTCTGTGCAGGTGGCGCAGGCTCTCCCTAGATGTGGAGGTGGCGGGTTCAAGTTGTGGGATTTCTCTGTTTTTGGTGAAGCAAAATAGAGTGTTTTCCGTTGGTGGTTTTAAATGGCTGGGCGACTGTTGTTCTTGGTGCAGGGTGCCAACTGTGTGGCGATTGGCTTCTATTTGGCTTTGCGCAATGGCTTAAGGAAGAGGCGTGGAAAACATGGTTGTTTGGGGAGGAGATTCACCGTGTAGAAGTCGGCACATGTGGGACTCTGTTTTGAGGGAGGAACAGAAAGTAGAGGAGGCTTGAATGGTGGTTGTTGGCTCTCCAAGGTGGCAGCGGTTTACGGGAGGAAGCTGCGGCTTCTTGTATATCGATGGTTTCCGTTTGGCTGGGCAGTGGGCTGGTTGTTTTGCGTTGGCTGGCTTACGTGGTCTCTCAATGGTTTGTTGTAGTTGGTGGTTTCATGGTGGGGAGAAGAGCTATGGTTGCAGTTGGTGGTTTCATGGCTTCTGCATGGAATGTGGACTGACCAGGTGCTGCAGCGTGGTCTTCATGGGGTTGGGGGGCAAACATGGTTTTATTGGACATACGTGAGATGGCTCACGGTGCAATTTGTGGAAGATGGACATGGGTTAGGTAGTTTCTATGTGCACTGTGCAGGAGAGAAATACATGTGTATATATAGAGGTGATGGTGTTTACCTTAGAGATAGGGAAGGGAGAGACGTGCATGTCATGGAGTTTATAGAGGAAATCAGTTAGAGATTTTATTATGAAGAGGAATCTAGAATGCTAATAGCGTTTGGAGTCTAACACTCACGAACTTGGAGTTTTTAAAAAAGAAAAATAATGAAAGCTTAACTCTAGGTTAAAATAAATATAACTTATCTGATAACTCTCATATGGGCTTTAACTCATTTATTGAGCTTAATAAAATTATTCATAATTTATCCATAAAAATATAGGATCGGGTCATTACAACATAATTTCATTTCTATCATAAAAACATAACTTTCATCATAAAAATCACATGAATCTTACATTAAACATGACATATGGTAACTACACAATTTTCTATGTCCACCGTGAGTACCTGCTAGTGACCGTAGTACAACTTGCATTGAAAACTATATTGCTTGCAAACTCATTCTTAATGCATTGATAACATAACATAACATAACATAACATCATAACGTGTGTACCCGCCAGCATTAGGTACCATAAAAATATGACTTCACTCCAGTGTTCTTTTAAAAAAACTCATTTGAAGTCTGTTGATTGTTCTTCATCAACTTAGGGGTTACCACTCTATATTTAATCACTCTAGAGTGGACAAAGGAGTTTCACTAGGATACTTCCTCATCCTAACATTTGGGGTCGTGATAAAATAATTTTCAAGTAAATGCTTTCGAAAAAAAATGATTTTCATGGAATGCAAATGAGTGGCACCAAATGATATGACAACTCATGCAAAAATGATAGTTATAAAAATGACATTTATCAATAATTCATAAATAATCGATCAAGGTGTAAGTTAGAGACCAACTTACAGACTACTAAAGTTGTAAGAGAAGTATTGGTTGTGAAATAAATTATGCTAAGTTAGAGTCTAACTAACTTAAGGAAAATAAACAGTGACATGAAAAGACAAAATTATGAAAATGCCCTTAGACGTCTAAATGATACATGCAATCTAAACCTTTGAAACTTGATAACCTATCTCATGAAATGCATGGCATGTACTCTAGTCGATGCCTCACTAATGATCCTTATGAATGCATGCAAAACAAAAATCCTCAAAGGAACACGCTCACCAAAATCCTCAATGAAATGCTTAAAAACCTAACTTTGAGCAAGTTCATCCCAACATTTAGTCACGTTTAAATGAAATCCTCAAATGCTAGCTATACCTTGATGATGCATGATATGATCCTATCTCCAATGACATGCTAAATCATGCATTCTCTTATCCCAATCTGAAGGCTTTCTAAATGCTCACATTTCAAGCCTAAGTAAAACAAACTAATTTCCTCAAATGAAGCATGGTAAAAGTCGAACCATTCACGCTTTGATGATCAAAACAAGATAGAACTTAAAACTAGTCATGGCATGTTTTTCATCTTAATCTAAACCTCCATAAATAATCCTATGATTCAACTATACCACAATTAATCATGCCATAGCTAATTTCCTAAAAAAAATGCATTTAATCTAACCCTATTCTAAATATGCAACTCGGCTACTAAGGATCCTCATGCTCAAAATAACTACTAACGTCTTAGACATAAAAATAATAAGGAAACTAAGATCAAAAGAGGGAATACTCACAAAGATTGGAGCTCTTGAAACTTTCCACTCAAACTCTAAGAACTTCTCAAGAACACTAAGATCACTTAAGAACACTAAGATCACTTAAGAACACTTAAGATGAAGTGAGGAATAAGTGAGGTGAAGAGGGATTTATATAGCCCAAGAAGTGAAGGTGGCATTGGGCATGGGTGCTTCCTCATTGGGCGGTTTGGGTGGTAGCTCATGATGCCTCTCAAGCTTAGCTTCTCCATGTAGGTTAGCATGATGGTGTCTAGGTTGTAAGAGAATCAACCAAGGGGGAAGAGATAGAGAGATAGTTGTCGTGTAGGGTGACGAGAGAGAAAAGGTGGTGTAATTAATACTAGGGTTTAAACCCCTTAATGACTGGCGGTTAGGGTTAAGGCAAGGGTTAGCAAGTTTTGTCTTATTCTATTGTCTCTTTCTCTTGGTTTCTAGTGGCTAGGCAAAATGTAATCAAGTGTCATCTATGGTGGCTCAAATGGTGGTGATTGGGGGGTTAAGAGGTGACCTAAAATACAAGAAAATAAATAAGGGTTGGTCCAAATTCGTAAGGGTAAAATCGGTATTTTGAAAATATTTAGGGTTTCGGCTAAGGTTTTCCATAATCAACTGTAAGGAATTCTTTACAGAAAATTCATGGAACTAAAGACAAAATTATCCTTGAAAATAATATGGGCTAAGGGTATTTTGGTCCATTGCACACAAAGTACACATGGTTGCCAAATGAAACGGTTTTAGGGTTTGACATGTCACCACACAAAATGACATGCACTAATGCTCAATAAAATGCAAGTATGGTTAATGAATGCCAGAAATGGATGATCAAAGAAGGAAAATTCGAATCAGAACTCGAAGAAAGAAATCGAACTACACTTGCCTAATGAAAGTCATCATTCTACTGGCTCATTTGGATAGTAAGATGAGATTAGACGGTTTTAGATGAGTTGAATAAAATAATGTTAATATATATATATTTTTTTAATATTGTTATTGTTTTGGGGTTTGCAAAAATTGAATTATTTATTATATTTTTTGTGGGAATTTGAAAAAATTGCGTGTGCATGTCGCTGTGCAGACGGACAAAGTTGGTTAGATTAATAACTAGTCATCCGATAAAATGAAACCCAAGGCAAGAGGCATAAAGGCTTACTGTCGTGGCATCTAGAGGGGCGGAGCATGGCAGAGCAGTGGCAGCATGCGGTGGCAGTGGTGAAACTGACTGAACAAAGGGGTTAAAAATGGGTTTCTTTTAACAAAGATGCCAGATCCAACTTGCTAGTGGGTGAAGGTAAGGATTTTTGCGGTGGGGTGTGGCGGAGCACTGTGGGACAGCGGCTACGGTGAGCTTTAGCTCACGGGTTGGATGGAACCCAGGGAAGGAGACGACCAGAAAGGGAAGTGGGGTACACGGGGGTGGTTGCGCGGCCACTAGAAGACTGCTGGGAGTGGTAGCACACGGCGGAGCACCACGGCGTTAGGGAAAAATTAACCCTAAGAGTTTTGTAAAGCAGATCAGAGGGTGGGGAAAAACTAGAACACGATTTTGAGGGAGGAGGAAGTCATTTGAGGGGTAGCTTGAGGGAAGAGGAGCTCGACCTATTTATAGGCCGAGGGGTGGTTCTCGGCAATTGTAACTGCGACTATGATTGGGGGTGCAGGGCGACACGGGCTTCACGAACATCGCACGAGTGGCGTGCAACAAGTGGTGGGCAGTGGTGGTGAGCAGCTGCCATGGCTGAGGCTACACGAGGCGCCAGACAAGGAGGCATTGCAAGTCACGGGCGTGGCAGGAGGAAGGAAGAAGAAGAAGAAAAGAAATAAGAAAGAAAAGAAAGAAAGAAAGGTGGCTTCAGTGGGAGAAAAAGAAAATGCTAGGGCTTTTCACCCTACACGCCAAAACGACGTCGTGCTAGGGGAAAAAATTTTCACTTCCTCATGCCACTAAATGACGCCGTTTTGAAGGAGGGGCTGAGCCCAATTACCCTCTCTTTCAGGCCTAAAAATTGGTCTACAACCCCTACACAGCTCAAAAACCCACAACCATCCAATTGGACTAACAAAAAAAAAAAAAAAAACCCCTAAAAGAAAAGAATAAAACACAATAAAATAAAATAACATATTAAATACTAAATATGGGGGTCTCACATATGAATCTTCGATTGGCTTTTGAGCCAATTAGAAATGACAAATGACTTTACTTAAGTTTTCTAATTGCGATTTTCTTGATATTTAAGTATTAATTTTATAATTAATCCTATGATTATAATTTTATGGTGCCATCCTTGTTTGTTAGGAGCCAGCGTACTCCACTACTCCCAAGCAAAACAAACACGACCGGAATCGGGAATAAGGTATTCTCGTCTGTCTCTGCCTGCCTGGTCGTAGCCTATTATAACATCCGCGGGAAAGCTCGAAGTGGCGATAACTCGTCTTCCGGTACCTCCTATCTCTCTCTCTCTCTCTCTCTCTCTCTCTCTCTCTCTCTCTCTCTCTGAGTGTGCTTCTTCATTAAAGATTGGTTTTTGTGAACCTTGGACTTTCTTTTCGTTCCTGAAACAATCCTCACGAAGTTCGATAGGGAATGATTATTCATAACAAGTACAGTAAATTAGTGCAGATGGTTTGTGAAAATTGATAGGCAGATCGACAATTTGTGGAACTATCTTTCTCTACTTTAATTTAATTTTTTCATTCGGAGCAATCTGCTTCAAGTTTCGGAGGGCGATGGCTTCCCTTTTCAAGGTAAACTCCCTGCCCTGCTTTTTTTGTTTTGTGTGTATTTAATGCAACTTCGTGAGCTTCGTCTCTCTGTTTCTTAACATTAAAGATGATCATGCTCGTGAAATGTTCCAATAAAAAGTATGGAATTACATATGTTTTAGAGTTAGTTAGTAAAGGCTAATTATCTCGGGTCGTTTGGGAATTTAAACGATAATTTGTCTGGGAGTATCAAAGAAGTCCTGTGAATTGAAGTGGGATGTATTAGTTGGAAGTTACAAGGATCCCGGTGTCCTTGCACTTGTATTTCTTTTTTCCCGAAGGTTAAGCAACATTCTTAGATTATGTTGTGCATGATTGCATTTGGACAGGGCATGTGCCGTTCTTCCAAAAAACTTGGACCTTGTAACGATAGTATCTTTTTACGGAATCCATGATATGCTCGTATTTCAACTTTTTATGATGATTGTTACTACTTTTGAATCACCTCAAGGATCAGGCTTTTTCCAATTGTTCTACTTATTCTAATGGATTCCTCCGTTATATGCAGTGAAAAATATGAATGAGCCAATTCAGATTTAAAGGGCCAACCAAAACTAGCGCTTATGATTTATAGTGCATCTGCGTTAGGTTGCTTATTCAATATGCTTGCCATATTTATTTTGATCTGTGTGTGTGCATACAAATTGTCATTTCCACCTCCTTCAATATCCCACTCCCTCCCCCATTTTATCCTTGGAAAGACAAATTATTCGTAAAAATTATAAAACATAGAAAACGCCCTAGAAAATTAAAGAATCTAATTTTTAAATGAAAATATTTTAAAAAAATGAAAATTAAAAAAAAAAATGAAAAAATGTTTTTAGAAATAAAGACAGTTTAAAATATAAAATTATTTATCAAAATATAAAATTTTTAGAAATTAAAAATAATTATTGAAAAATATTTAAAAAACATTATTTTTTAGAAACAAGATTTTTGTCAATGAATTTTTTTTTCCATATTTTAACGTTGTTAAAAGTTCTTTTTTGAAAATAAATTATTCATCATATTTTTTTAGTGTATTTATACTTTATAAATTTTTTTATTTTTTAAGGATATTTATGTCAAATTTCTAATGGAGGGGCTACATGGAGATTTTTTGGTAGTTCAGGGAATAATTGTCAACATTGATAGTTTAGGGGATCGCAGATTAGGTGGTAGTTTGAGAGGGTTTTTGATTTTACTCTACTTTTTTATTACCAGACTATAATGTGCTTAAAAAAGACCATAATGACAACACTGAAGTGCTATGTGCTCCAACTTACTAATCATTGTTTATTTATCTGCCTATGTGGCTGGCTTACTGATAATCTTATTTTACTTTATTTTAGGATCCATCAAAGCTTTCAGCATATAGGGATAGAAGATTTACCGGATCACAAGAGGAATTTGAACATGCACTTCAGACATCAACGACTGTGTATGTGGGTAATATGTCTTTCTACACTACGGAAGAGCAAGTTTATGAGATTTTCTCCCGAGCTGGGGAGATTAAGAAGATAATTATGGGTTTGGATAAGAACACGAAAACGCCTTGCGGCTTTTGTTTTGTCTTGTAAGGCTTCATTCTTCTTCATAATGTTAAAATTTTTGGATAAGAGTTTACATGGCAGGAGTTGTCAATCTTCCGTGAAGTGTTGCCTTTATTTTTCATCTGCTAAAACCATAGATTTCTTTTTTCTTTCTTTGGGTATATTTCTCTCTGTTGATCTGTACGCACACTGTTGATGCTTCAAACATGAGGGTTAGGGAAAGCTCCCATTAAAGGAAAAAAAGGTTGTCTTACTTATTTGAGATGATGGTTCTCTTGGAATATAACCATTTGAGTTTGAATACATATTTTTAACCAAAGATAATTGCAGGGACATGATAAATTTTTTTCAATCTTTATCTTACTTCTACAAAAACATATCAATCTTCATGGTAAAATTATTGTGATACCCCGAATTGGATATCAATCTTCATGGTAAAAAGATGAACTGCATTCATCTTTACCTTCAAAATCATGTACACCTATAAAAAAATATATTGTGATACCCCGAATTGGATCGAGTATAGGAAGGCTGTGAATGGGGTCCCATATTGCTTGGGAGGGAGAACTTCAAGTTCTTTATTATGATTCCAAGGGACTATAGTTGTAACCTTGACTAGCTCTTTAGGAGTATGGGCCTAGATGTGGCTTTGGGCATTGCTTGGGTTGTTACAAATATAAAATGAAGCCTGTCATTCTTTTTACCATCCCTAAAAATATTCTTTAAAAGTAGACCTGCTTCTTGTAGATGAAGCACTCCCTTTTAAAACTTAATTTTACACCCTATGCATAGATTGGCATTGGGTTGAATCCAAGGTGCCATAAAATTTGAAGTTCTCTTATATAAACTGTGGTAGTGCATCTTGAAACATGCTATTTTCTTGGGTTATACAGATTTTTCTGTTTCTTTTCCAAATCTGTACTGTTTAGAATTTTCTATATTGTATTTAAACTTATTTTAGTTCACTTCCCTAGCACTTCTTTATTATACTTATACTTTGCCTGTTTATGATTTCATAAGCTATAACGGTTTGCTTTCTAAAATTTTCCAAGTTGCTATATGCTTGACCACTTCGAGTTTCCAAGTTAAACTTTTGTTGTTTACTGCCTGTCAACTCAAAGCCAATGTTTCTTAGAATTGATGGTAGCATGAATGGAACAGTTAAAAATGCAAATATGATTAGCTGTAATCAACTTGACATTTACTTGAATTTGGAAAATAATCTCTTGAATATACTCCAATTTGAATATAATATTTATATATGTTTACCAGTTTGAATATAATACGTGTGTGTGTGTGTATGCTTCCCTCCTTTTCTAGTTGTTCGGGGCTGGTTTGTCTAAGTTATTATCAAGCTATTTAAAAAAAAAGAAAAAGAAAAGAAAAAAAAAACATGAGAACTTTTTTTTTTTTCTTTTGTATATCTTTGCTATATCTCCTGTGTGGCTGTGTACTAGAGTTTTGTCCTGTTTGTTATCTTCATGGAGTTTTATTCTCTGGTAAAGAAAATCAAATATAGCATTTCCTGCATGTGTCCCTACCTGTTTCATCAAACTTACTCAGGCATAACTCATTTCATATGATGTGACATTGAATTTTCACTGAAATTGTTCTTCTTTTGGTGTTTTCCTTCATGTCCAACCTTTTAATGTTGGTTCTTTTTTCATGAATTGACCAAAATAAACTATTTTTCAAACTCATGTATATCCTTCTTTTTTTTTTCTTTTTTTTTTTTTCTTATAGGTAAACCAATATATTATATTAACAAGAATAGGCTTAGCCCAAGTACATAGTATACAAGAGATAACACCTATTTAAGAAGAAGAAATAGACATTAAAATCTAAGCCATTGAAATCTACAGCCGTTTGTCTTCGAACGCCCAGTCATTTCACTCCTGCCAAATGCACCATAGAATACAAATAGGAATCATCTTCCACACAACTGAGATTTGTGGAACACCGCCCAGATTCGACCAACATGCCAAAAGTTCAACGACTGTTGCAAGCATAACTCAGGCTAGCTCTACCTGTCTGAATACATTGACCCATAATGCTCTAGCAATCTCGCAATGTAGTAGAAGATGGTCCACAGTCTCATCATTTTGTTTGCACATGCAACACCATTCCACCACTATCACCTTGCATTTCCGTAGATTATCCATCGTCAAAATCTTTCCTAGAGATGCTGTCCATGCAAAAAAATGCAGTCCTAGGAGGGGCATTGTTTCTCCAAATTCTTCTCCATGGGAAGTGATTATTCTGTGGTTGTGTGAGGGCCTTATAGAAAGAATGAACTAAAAACATACATTTTCTGGCAGGTTTCCACCACAAAGTATCAGTTCATTGAGTGCTCCATCCCATGGAGTATAGAAGTTGGAAGAAATCTACAAAATTGCTGACTTCTCAATCTTGAGCCGCCCTGGTGAAGCTCACATTCACTGAAATAAGTCACTATCCATCTCCATGAGATCTGCCACTGAAGCTTATTTCTCACGTGCAAGTATGAACATTGTATGAGTGCTTGAGAGCACTATCTCCACAACATTTGTCATGCTAGAATTTAATTCTTAAGCCATCTCCCATCACGATTCTAGCATGACGGACAAACACTCCCCACCCTCGTCTGATGTGCTTCGATATACCCACGCCATAAATCCCACATACCTCCTTAGAGCACCAACCCCTCCACAAGCCTCCATATTTGTAATCGATTACCGACTTCCATAAAGCTTCATGTTCCATATTATATCGCTAGAACCATTTCCCAAGTAAAGCCCTGTTGAACATCCTCATATTTCTAATTCTTTTTTTATAAGTAAAAGTATTGTATATTTCAAAAAGAGAAACCAAGTACACTGAATGTATACAAGAAAACACATTGCCCAAAATGACCCAAAAAGAAAAAAAAAAAAAAAAGAAAAAGAAACCAAGATACACCAGACCTGACCCCAATCCCTTGTTTCCTGTAGAACTAAAACTCTACCCGAACACCAACCCCAACACCTTGATTCCCCATCTTCACAAATTTCTCTCGGATTTCTAATTCTCAAACCACCAAAATAGGGGAGCATATCTTGTTCCACTTGATCAGATGGATTTTGAATTCATCCCCAAGTCCACTCCAAAGGAAATCACACTGCAGTTTCTCAATTCGTGTTGCCACACTCGCGAGGGTTGGAAACAAGGATAAGAAATATGTAGGTATAATGGAAAGAGTGCTTTTGATTAGAGTAATCCTACCACCTTTCGATAGACACAATCTCTACCAACTTGCCAATCTTCATTCTATCTTCTCAATTACTGCATCCCAAATAGTTTTAGCCCTGGAGGCGGCCCCAAGGGAAGGCCAAGATAATTCATAGGGAGAGATGAAACCTTACAATCAAGGATGTTAGCCAACTGGAACCAACTCTGACTTGGATAAATTTACTTTCAACCCAGATATAGTTTCAAAGCAAAGTAGAAGTGCCCTTAGTACTTGAATCTGGTTTAGATTTGCCCCATAGAAAATAAGGGTGTCGTTTGCTAACAACAAATGAGAAATGTGAAGAGTACCTCGATGTATATCACCAACCGAAAAATCAGCCAAGAACCCACTGTTAACCATCGCTGAAATCATTCTGTTACACACCTCCATGACTATGACAAAGAGAAGTGGGGATAAGGGATCCCCTTGCCTTAGACCTTGGGAGCTATTAAGAAAACCTACTGGGTAACCATTCACTAAAACTAAGAATCGTGCCGTCGATATGCACCACCTCTCCCTAAAGCCACCTCTCCCCAAAGCCACACCTCCCAAGCAAATACAACGAGAAATTCCAGTTAACATGATTGTAGGCCTTCTCCATATCAAACTTGCACAAGAGACCCAGATTGCCGGATTTTAATCTACTATCTAGGCATCCATTGACAATGAGTACTGAGTCCAAAATCTATTTCCCCATACAAATGCGTTTTGGGATTTCATAATGATCCACTCCAAAACTCCTCCCAATCGATTTGCAAGCACCTTGGAAATAATCTTATACACCACATTCACAAGGCTAATGGGCGGCAGTCCTTAACATCCGATGCCCCAATCTTCTTGGGAATAAGTGCAATAAAAGTGGCGTAAAGACTTTTCTCAAATTTTTCATCAATCTTTGGCCTCCACCCCACTGGCCCGGTAAGCAACTGTTCAAAAGAACCAGCAACATGTTCTTGAATCTTAGGGATATCCGTGCCAACAACTCCGCCAATATTCATCATCTCAATGGCATTAGTTTTTGTAACGCCCCAATGGAAGGCCCAAACCAGATAGTCTATAGTCCAAAAGGACTAGTCAATGATACAATTGGAGCCTCATTGGAACCTTATAAAGAGCAAGAACTTCTCCTTCCCAAGCAATGTGAGATTCCCATACACCACCTACCCTATCCATATCATATGGGGTATCACAATTTCGAGGACATCCTATAAAATTGGAACGATACAGAGAAGATCAGCATGGCCCCTGTGCAAGGATGACATGCACAAATCGAGAAATGGTATCAGAGCATATCCCAACCAGAAATGTGGGACTTAAGCTATGCCACCTACAATGAACAGACCCAACGAGGATGTAGGGAATTTTAGGGAGGTAGATTGTGATACTCCATATGATATGGATAAAGGTAGGTAGTGTATGGGATCCCAAATTGTTTGGGAAGGAGAAGTTCTTGCTCTTTATAAGGTTCCAATGGGGCTCAAATTACATCATTGACTAGTCTTTTTGGAGTATAGGCCATGTGGTTTGGGCCTTCCATTGGGGCGTTACAGTTCTCCTATGGGAATTTGCCACTTTATGAAAAAATTTCGTGCTACGATCTCCTTCTTTCAACCACAAAACTCTAGAGTTTTCCCGCCAAGAGATCTCATCTAATAGGCTAACCCTCTCTAGTTCTGAAACTAGTTCTGTCCTCCGAGCAAGTTCCTCCAAAGAAAGGGCCCGTCCCTCTTGTGCCCTCTCTAGCTCATGAAGCTCCTCCAATAGTGACTTCTTGCGGTTGCCTATATCTCCAAAATACTACATATTCCAAAGCTTTAAATCTTTTTTTAAAACTTTCAATTTACGTACAAAATTGAAACTAGGGGTACCTTGGATTTGATTAACCTATTCCACAAAGCCTTTAGTTTTTAACCACATATTCTCGAAATTAAAGTATCTCCTTCCACCTTGAATACCCCCACAATCCAACAAAATAAGGAAATGATCAGAACATAGGCAAGACAGTCTTTTTTGACATACCTCCGGTAATGAATTTCCTACTCCGGGGAGACTTAAGGCCTGGTTTGATTACACAAATCAAACCATCTTATCTCATTTCATCTCATATAATCATTACAACCCCAAACCCCCATACAAAATATAATAAACCATTCAAGTTTTTCAAATCCCAAAACAAAAATTATATTATAACAATATTTTATTCAACTTTCAACTTTTATCTCATCTCATATCATTTCATTTGTGTAACTAAACAAGGCCTAAGAATCTGTTCAATCTAGACTATGTTTGGTTATTGGACCATGTAAATGCACCACCTATAAGAGGAATGTCCACCAATCCCAACTCAAAAAAACAATCTGAGAAACTCAATATTGTTGGCCGCAACCTGCTATGTCCTGATCTTTCACTTGGGAATCTGACAACATTAAAATCCCTTCCTATACACCAAGGAAGGTCCCACAAGCTGTGTAACCAGGCTAACTCTTCCCATAGAAAGTTTCTACTGCTGTCCAAGGTCAGTCCATAAATTCCAGCAAAACTTCATCTAAAACTATCCCTCACATTTTGAAAAGAACAAGCCACTGTGTATTCCCCAATATATTCCATTTTTTCCACCACCCTTCTATCCCACATAACTAGTACTCCACCAAACGTCCCAATTGAAGCAAGAAAGACCCAATCAACATACGGACAGCTCCACAAAATTCTAATGATGTCCCTTGGAATATTTTCCATCTTGGTTTCTTGCAAGCACACAATATCCGACTTCCACTCTCGGAGCAAGTTTTTTTATCCGCAGGCTCTTATTAACCTCATTAAGCCCTCAAATGTTCCAAGAAATATTCTCAGGCTTCATAGAGACAATGTTGACCCCCTCCCTTTGGATCTTTCTCTACTTAAACTGCCCTCATAATTAATAGACCAAGTTAATCTCTTGAGCTCCCTCTATTTTTTTGAACAAAATTTCTTGATCTGAATATTTCCACTTTCAATGGAAGTTAGCAAAGCCATAATTGTTCTTCAAAACCATCACACTCAATTCCCACACAACGCTAGATTTTTTGCACCTAATCCATAACCCAGTCCGAAACAGTATGCTGACATGGAGGTAGAGACTTCAGTGGTATAGGCTCTCCATCCATCTCAACCCTTTCCCTTGATGCCCACAGCGATGCCAACAATAACCCTGTCGCCTCCTCAGCAAAAGAAGACCTGCATTCCCACTTAGGAAATTCACACACAGGGTCTGGCATTTGTAAAGCTCCTTCATTAACGTCCCCGATGCCCCCACCCATCGCAAGCTCCAGTTCCCCTTCATCTATGCTACCCCTCAGCCCTTTCTGTCCAAAAAATGCAGGAAAACTATCGGCCGACAGGAAGGGAGGTGGATCTCCCGTGTTCAGTACCGTCGGCTCCACCACAGCCATGCTCGCCAAAATACTGGAAGCTCCACCCCCCCTTCATATATGCTTCCCGTCGATCCTTTCTGTGGACTCCGTGCCTGGAAATTGACGGCCAACGATGAGGGGGTTTGGAAACCTATGTCTGGTGCTGAGACTACCATCTCTGTTGACTCCACCACTACCGTATCCTCCATCTCCTCCGCCGTCAGTGGTGCCTCTACTTGAGACAAGACCATCGGGATCCTCTCCGACGACATTGGTTGGTACCAACTGACAATGGGCCTGTGTCACATATTTCCCGTCTCCTTCATACAGGGCCCGCCTGTCTCTTGGTGTTTAATTGACCCACGAGCTAGGCCCAAAACCTGGGCCGAGCCTTGCTTTGCCTTCCCTTTAATTAGATTCACAGCTTGAAGCCCACTGGAGTGCCCCATGCCACTTTGATCCATGTTGACTAAACCTTCTGTGTCTAGACCGCCCATAGCTTTTCCTTTAAGTAGTCCATGGCCCAAGCCCAAGCCCAAGCCCACCCCCTTATTCTCCTCAACACACCGTATAAGACACTCCATTCTCTCCTGCGATACGTCTATCTATTTTTTCATGTCCGTCAGAGTACGATACACACCTTCCTCTGCCAGGCTGATAGCACGCCTGTTAGCACCATCGTGTCTCTGTACGCCTACTGAACCAGTGGCACAACCTAACCTCACTGGACCAACAGCTCCTCTCAAGCTGGCCGACATGTCAGACCTTTCTCCCGGCCTGATATGGTCACGGGATGGCACTAGTGCTTGCGGTTGTTGGCGGAACTCCCTGTTCGAACGTGTGTGAGGTTGGTTCAAAGCCATCGTCGTTACATGCGGTGGCGTATGAACATGTCCACCCTCTCTTCCAGCCTCCCTCATTGCCTCCATCAACTTCCTCCATCACTTTCCATCCCTCTTCTCTAGAATGAAAATGAAGTTCTGTCTACCGCCACCTCCATACTCCACTAGTGCCATGCAATAGTCGTGGGAGTTCAAACATCTCTGTGCAATGAAACCCAATGAGCAGTATAAAACTCTCTTCTTTCACCCTTCAAGCAGTCCTCCAATGCTTTGGTGAACTAGAGTACTGTGGCTAACCCCAAGCTCATTCCTTTCACAACTCTCTAGCTCCTCTTAGTAATGTGCAAATATTTTCCATCCCTTATTACCTTAAATACTTTTGATTCGATTACTACCAGTTTTGGAAGACCCATATTCCTTCCAAAACAACAATCTCGCCGTCGATCGCCCTCAACCACCATTGAAATGTTAAGTGTGCGGAGTCAATATCATGTTTTCTACAAACACAAAAATAAAATGGAAGTCTATGCATCCTTGTTTTGGAATCAATATTTCAATTTGTCTATTTGATAATTTTGGATGGTGCTGTACCCAAAGAAGTTTGTGCGCTGCCCATTTCTATAATTTTAGTCTGGTATTGGGGAGTTGCTAGTATTATGTTTATTTCTCTGTCATTAGCTTTTATGTTAATGTTATTCTTTGTGCCATTTATCATCAATTATATGGTTGATTTTAATTGGTTATGGGTGCAAACAATTTCTACTTGCCTAGGAGTTGGTTCAAGTGGTAAAGGGCCTTGGTCTTGGGGTTATGCTCCCCAGGGGTCTAAGGTTTGAACCCTAATCCTTGGGTGCTAAAAATTTCTAGGGGCCATGTTCTTTCTGTCTAAAGCCAGTGATTTACTTGATCCTTGACGTGAGTGTGTTACACATATCTAGAGTTTAATTGGGTAAAAGACATGTTGCGTTTGCATGGTCTCTGAGTTCCTCTTCATTTTAAAAAAATTGACCATAATTTGGTGGAGATGGATGCATGGAATGTTTGGTGATTACAACTAAAATTCTTTTTAATCATTAAGCTGTCTATTAGGTACTATTCTCGAGAAGACAGTGAGGATTCTTGCAAGTATATAAGTGGGACAATTCTTGATGATCGTCCTATTCGTGTGGATTTTGATTGGGGATTCCAAGAAGGAAGGCAATGGGGCCGTGGTCGAAGTGGTGGACAGGTGAGCTGCTGTGGTTGCCATATATTGCCCGAGTTCTACCCTCACTTTCTTTAATCGACTCATGATTTTTTTTGTGCAGGTGCGCGATGAATATCGTACTGATTATGATCCTGATATCCTCCTGAAGTCTGATTTTAACATATTTTTATCATATTTATAATTTTCTACAATATGGTTTTAGGCCATGGTACTGCTGATCTTCCAGGAAGGGTTTAGGAACTTGTTTGTTTTGGTATACTTGAACATGTGATAGTTATTATATTCGGTCAATATATTTTGCTTTTGCTATTTGGTTTCTGATTCACGACTTCCAAGTATGTGAGAAGTGGAAGATTCATTCAAATTTTAGCTCATATACACTTTGAAATATCTATCTTTGCGATACATATTTGATATAGAGGCTAAGTGAATGGATAGATAGACAAGCAGAAGGTTATGCTATCTTGTGAATAAGTCATTTTGCTACCAAATAGGTTATGTCATGCTGTTATGTATAAACAGGATGGAAATTAATTTTGGTTTTGTTCCAAACCTGCTGATCCAAAGTTAATTAATAATTAAAGGAAGTGCAATATTTTGGAGGAGCTTAACCCATACACATTATACGGAGGGTAGTTAAAAAAATGGATAAATATTTTGAATGACCCGGTTACCCCGATGCACATTATACCATTTGCAGCAATAATGCTCCTTCCACTTCATCTTCTCTCATTCTGCCTCTTATTGTCCACCGGTGATTTATTATGACATATTCCTAGCCCATGTAGTCTTTACCATCACCTAGATACTGTTGTTGGCTTTTCACTGGCCAAACCGGCTATAGTTCAAATTCTTGTTCCTTTTTGGTTAACCTTCGTTTTCCCCGTTTCCCAACTCTTTTTTTTCCCATCATATTGAGGCAAAAGATTTGACCTTCAGAAGAAACTATTTGAGTATTGAATTTTGATCTGATTTTTAGCCTGGTGATAACAGATCAAAGATAATTGTTTCAATTTTGTTTCTATTAATTGGATATAATTGACTTTATAGGTAAGTTCTTCTTGTGCTGGAGATATCGTAAGTTTGGGATTCTTGGCCATTTGGATGTATGTACAAGTGGATGTTATCTCTTTCAACTAGAACATATTGAGTTCTTTTTCTGTACTTTGTTTGTTTGCAACTTTGATTATGCATGCCTTATGTCTTGCAACTAATTTTCATTTGATTGTGCTTTCAAAGAAAAATTGTTTCATAATCTGATCAATTGATGCCTTTATATGTTTTTATTCTTAATCATTACCTGAATAAGTTTTGGACGATAAATTTTGGACAAGCTTGATCAGTTTCCTTAACATACTATACCTAGAGGCGGTTATGGAAAGTTAGTTCAGAGGGAGCTGGAAGCACAAAGGCAGCTTGTAGATTATGGTGGCGATTCATTGGGCTCTTTCCCACCAGTTATAACACCTCAGTGTAAGTTATTCAGAGCTAATCCATATATAAATGTGTAGCTTATAAACTACAACTATAGTTTATAGTTGATTGTCAGACTTTTTGTGTTGGAACCATTGCGGTCTTTTAATTTCTGCATTTAGAACATTTTGGCCACAAGTGTATTTTGAATTAGTCAGCTTCATAATTCAATAGATGCTTAAGCACTGACTGGCTGGTTGGATGAAGTATTTGTTTAAAGGTGGTAGGATCACCTTGATCAAGGATACCCTCTCTAATATCCCTACATTTTCCTGTCCTTGTTTTCCCTCCCAAGGAGCGTGGCTAATTAAATGGAGAAATTATAGCGAGATGTCTTATGGAGCGGGCTGGGTGAAGAATTCAAATTTCAGTTAGTAAACTAGGCCAAGGTGTGCTCTCCAATATTTTAGAGAGGTTTAGGAGTTCGAGACTTGCTTTTATTCAATCATGCCCTTATAGAAAAGTGGCCTTTACATTGTATCCAACGTGAGATGTGGAGGCCTTATGCCAAGCTTTAGTGGGTAATAAATTCTGTTGTGCTTGAGGTGGGTGGTGTTTTTTATTTTTATTTTATTTTATTTTTGAAGAGGTAAATGGGCCATATGGAGTGGGGGTATATGGAAAAAATCAATAGATTATGTGGGATCTTTTCTAGTCCTAATAGACTTAAGGTGGGTGATGGCTATAGGACTAGATTGTGTGGTGACATGGTTCTCATAGAAGCTTTCCTAGTGGTGTATTGTATTGCACGTTTAGGAGACTTCAGTGGCTAATCTATTGGAATTCCCCAATGGCTCCCTTTTGTGGAATGTTAGTTTTTTCAAAGTTGGTCATCACTTAGTTTTTCAAAGTGGATCATCGCTGGGAGGTTGATGCCTTCGTAGAGTTCTTCAATCTCTTTTATTCTACTTGATTATGTCTTGAAGGTGCTATTAGATCCATTGGCCTCTTTCAAAAAAAGGAAGTTCATTGTTCCATCTTTCTCTAGGGTCCTTATATTTCATAATAGTAACTCCTTCCCTTGGAGGGATATTTTCCGAACATGGCACCTCTAAGAGCAGTGTCTTTTAACTGGACAGCCTATTTAGGAAGGTCCTCACCTTTGATAATCTAAGAAAGCATCATATTATTGTGACGGATGGGTGCTGCATGTGCAAGAAGAGCTGATCATAATTAACCTATCAACTCATCGCATCCAATTATATCTAAGCTATTCCTGATCATTCTAATAAAACCTAAATCGACATGAGATCTTTTATATCCTCAAGTCTCGTGCAGAATCTGTGCTGATTAATTACATCAAACCTGGAGTTTTGGTTCATATCTCTATCCTTGAATACCTAAGGTTATCCTAAACATGGAACCTTGATTTCATAAAGTCTCTACAAATTCATATGCCATTATCAATAGGGAAATATCTCCAAAGAATCATTTTCTACAGTCAAAAGATGTACCTAATCTCTTTATAAGCATTTAAATCTCAACCTCACTTGTGTTTAAGCTACTAATTATAAATATAAATCTCAACCTCACTTCTGTTAATCAAAAAAAATTATAAATATAAAACAACCTTTAAACCTAGCTTGAGTCATTTCTTTCTGAAACCTCGTAATAATCTCCTATCTTGTTATTCACAATTGTAAGAATTTGCATCCTATCCTTGCAAATTTCTTTGCTGTCTTAAACCTTTAGTATGGCAAAACCTTGCATATGATAGATCAAGCGTATTCTAAATCATACATGTACTTAGTTTGCTAGGTAACTTAAATTTAGCGTCATGAAAGATCAAATTTAACGCCTATAATGCATTTCCTCAAGGGTATATTGATACCTATTCCTCGATATACTCTTTTTTTTTTTTTTTTTATATAAGTAAATTCCTCAACATACACTTATTGGACTACAACTTAATATACTTGTTCATGAATTTTGTCTAAAGTCTTATAAAAAAATGCCTACAATCTTTAAGAGTAATGTTCTTCATCTGAAAGAAACACTAACGTTTATCCTCCACTTTACTAATAGGCTAGCGATAACCTATAGATCTTATGCTATATATTCACATATCTAATAACCATTGGTGAATGCCTCAAAAGAAATGTATTTTTGCGGCAGCTTGGGCTTCCTTATTCCCTGGACACATCTGTTGTCCTCATGGTTAGAGCTGAGCACCGAACATGGTAATAATAGTATGATATTTACATATGCTAATACTATTATTAGTCAATTTAGTCTATTTATATTATAGAGTATATTATTTTATAATAATTAGCTCATACTATTTTTGAATTTAACTAACTATTTAAGTTATAGTTATATAGAATATATGTGATGAATGTATAGAAAAATTCATATATTTTTATAACATATGTACAATATCGGAGTCGAAGGTGGAGAGAAAAGTCGGAGTCAGAGTCAGAGCGGAGTCGGTCAGACAACACCTCCAACTTTGACTTTCCAGCTAAAAAAAATCCTACTGACTTCGACAAGACTTGTCGGAGTCAGATTTTTGGATTTTTGCTCGACTCCACTCATGGTAATTTGCATATTCTTTGCGATGAACTTGGTCTGACTTCTTCTCATGTATGTCATCTATGAAGTGTATCTGTTACCCGAGGATTAGCACAATAAAAAATCGGCACTATAACATATTAGTATTACATTAACTATATACATATATAAAATAATTATTACATTAGGGCAGGTTTGGGAGGTAAGATGAGAATTTTATGTTTTGTTTGAGAGTTTAAAATATTGTGTTTTAATATTATTATTGTTTTGGGATTTGAAAAATGTGAATTTGGATTTGAAAAAGTTGAATTGTTTATTATATTTTGTATGGAGATTTGAAAAATGTGTAATGATGAGATGAGATGAGATGAAAATTTTGTCTCATCCCAACCCCCAAACCTGCCCTATACAAAATATAATAAACAATTCAACTTTTTCAAATCCCAATTCACCTTTTTCAAATCCCAATACAATAATAATATTTTAAACTTTCAAACAAAACACAAAATTCTCATCTCACCCCCCAAACCTGCCCCTCTAATGTAGGCCAGAAAACATCCCAAGGAATATTTTATCCATAGTTATCTTTCCTTTTTCCTTAGTCGATCCTAGCTTTTGAGTCTACAGATCTCTTACACTTTGGCCTCGACACCAGTTTTGTAAGACCCCTCCCAAGAAGGTTAGGAATGCTAATTTACAATTTCCATATCGAAGATAGAAGCCTAGAGTTAAATGAATAGAAACCCTAGAATTTGGGGTGTGATACAAATGAAGACAATCAAAGCGAGAGAGAGATACTGAGAGAGTGGCATCCATCATGATCCAAGAGTGACCAGCAAGGGAGATACTGAGAATGCTGAGTGGCAGCGAGGGACTAGGGAGAGGGGCTTTGAGAAGCCAGGTTGGTGAAGAAAAATAACCATAATTATAAACCGAGATAGCTGTTATAAATTTCATCCAACCCGCCATCTGCCCGCCCTGGGTGGACTTTCCAAGTCTCCCCTACCTGCCTGGGTTAATGGGGAAAAATCTGCCCATTACCCTGTGGGCTGAGCACCACTGGATCAGCAAACTGAGCCTGCTAGTTGCAGCCACTGCCATTCACGGACTGGCCCCCAAGCTGCCTATATGGTTGTGAATGAAATACACATGGTCAAAATGAACTTTCTTAATTTGTTTCCATGTACGATTGGATTTGGATATATAAATTTGCAATTGTTATTGAAGAGAAGTGCGCAGTAGAAACTGGAGGTTCAAGCATTATGGACAAAAGGCTTGCTGGATGTAGTGAAAAGCATCAACCATAAAGAAGGCAATTGTTCAAAATATTTTTTCAGTTGATAAATTTTTTACCCTGGGTCACTGCACCCATCTGGATTAGTGCTGTTTACTTGATAACATACGATCATATATGCTTTCCAGTAATAGAAAGTTTTACAAGAGATCTATTAGAAAATTGCTTTGGTCATACCATATGGTCGCTTAGCTCTTAGAAACCGTTGGTTTAACAAACTGTCATGGGTTTCTTTGGTATCCCAAGTCTTGAGCCAACAAGGTTTTGCATGTTGGACCCGTAGAAAAGCTTCATTGTTGGAATAAAATTCAATATATTATGCATATTAATTTCTACTCCAGCAACCACTGACTGTTTAGTCCTACAGATGGTAGACGCGGCGGAAGCCATGGTCATGGAGGTTCTTATCGTAGAGGTAAATCCTTTTTAAGAGCGCCCCTATTATAACTATGCCACCATTTGTGTTTTCTTGTGTTTGTATTCCATCAGACTTCTATACATGGCTAGAGATTCTTTAATGTCTTTTCTGAGGCAGATTACCAACGAAAACGACAACGAGATGATGACCTCCACGGGCATGAGACCTCAAAGAGAACTTCAGATCATGAATCCAGGAGAAGTTCTGACTACGACTCCAGACCGGTAATTTCCACATGATGGTTTTGGCCAAAGTTTTAGGTCCCGTTTGGTTGGCAAATTCAGTTGAGATCAAGTCAGTTCAGTCTAATTTTAAGCTGAATCTAACATCCAAATACTCAATTCTCAAATTACTAAACTCATCTTAACTTAAAATTTCTTTACACGTGAAACACAACTTTTTTTTAATTTAACACTTATTTACACGCGGGACTCATAATTTTTTTCAACTTCCCATAAATATATCTAAACTCATCTTAACATCCAAACACATTTAAACTCATCTTAGGTGGACCTCACAAAACTCACTCCACCATCTCAACTCACTACTATTCATAAAGAACTCAATTCAACTCAATATCTAAACGTACCCTTATGCACTCTGTTGCAGAATTTATATAACTGAAAAGAGGAAAACCTATGTTTCTAATCTGCTTCCATTTCATTGGATTGGCAACAAGGTGGCAGCGGCCACATGCCCCCTGATTTGGTTGCCAATTTCTGGCTATTGTTAAGCTTAATTTTGCAATGTTTTGATTTGACAGGATAAGAATCCTCGGTTTCGTGAGAGTGGTGACTCTGATGATGATGAGGAAGATGGCCTGAAGAGACGCACTTGATATCTAATAGTGCTACTGTGTGATAACAACTGATCGTTCTGTTCTTTGTTTAAGTATTTTCTTTTAACCAACTCAGTTTCTGAAATCTTTCTGGGCGGCAATTTATGCCGAAAGAATGAACGGTGCATGTACCTTAAGAAATTACGGGTTAAGTATAAAATTTAGGAAAATTCGAACTTGCCCCATGCCTCCTGATTTTGACTACTAATGTATTTTTTAAATTTCTTTTTATTTAATGATTAAGGAAGTGACTGTTAGTGAATTTATATGTTTTTTTTTTAAAATATTTAAAGATATTTAAAGAATGTTTGAAAGAAAAAAAAAATTTACACTAGCAGTACGCCCAACTGTAAACACTGGGCGATTGACTAACACTGCCCTAATATTAATCTATGTATTTATTTTCTTTAAACCTTTTATTACATGAATGAAACTAAAGTGTTATTTCAAAAGTTTGCTAAGTGGGAGGTTTCTCATGTTAGGAGAAATGATAACTCTATAGCTCACTTGTTAGCAAAAACCTTTCTTTCATTTTCTGACCATATTGTAACATCGGAGGAGATCCCAACATGTATTTCTTCCTTGGTTTAATGAAATGAAGATGACACTTTGATTTCAAAAAAAAAAAAAAAAAAGAATGATTGACTTGGGAGTCATTTGTGCACTTAGAATATTTTAGAATGTGAATAGTAGCAAAATGATTTGAGTTAAGATCTTTTATTTGGTTTTGAAAAATGAAAGAGAAAAAAATTAAATAAAAAAATTATAAAATTAAAAGATTTTTTTATCTTTGTTTTGTTTCGAAATTTGGAAAAATTATATTGAGTTTTGTGTTTGGATAATGATATGTAATGATTAGATGAATATATTGAAGATTTAAAATTTAAAAGTATTTTATATTTTAATATATTTGAGAATAAAATACTTTGTTATCAAGACAGTCACTCCATGTGTGTTATGTGTAATAGGAATAAAGATAATATAAAAACAAATCAAATCAACAACAATAGGTACATTCACTTGTTCAATTTCCAGAGTCTTTTAATATCATATATTGGACATAACCTAGCTCTTTTTTTTATTTTTTTTGAAACATAACTCATTTCCATTCAATTAATCCAAAGGAATACAAGAGGGAAGAACCCCCAAGGTTACAATATCATCATGAATGGAAAGAGCATCTTTTGCTAACAAGTGAGCCATTGTATTGTCATTTCTCCTAACAGGAGAAACCTCCCCCACTTGGCAAAATTTTGAAGGATCTGTTTTGCCTCACTCACATACATACTTACACTATTACAACCTTCTTTATCACTTCTCAAGGCATTAATAACTTGCAATGAATCCCCTTCAACATACCTTAGCTCTTTGAAAGTACTTCGTTGATCACCCGAAAGCAATTTTTTGTTCTTTTTACTTATCTTCTTCAAAACTCGTTGACAATTTGGAAAATTAATTGACATTTGTCGAAGTTTACAGAAACCTGTATGCACATTTCCAACTGCTATACCATTAAAAAAAAAAAAAAGGTATTTGGGATAAATTGATCCCTACCTATCTCCAATATTGTGGAAAAATCAAAGGGAGAGCTACGAAAATTTTTACGATCTGAGTAGTAGACTACGATAAGTGCATCTTTGAGATTGTAGTGAAAAATATAGCTTATAGCTTATAACTTAAGTAATAAGTTTTACTATTAAAAAGTTATTTACTATTTAGTAACCATATGTTTAAAGCACTTTCAAACATATTACATTTATTTGGAAGTAGATTAAAAAAGTATTTTTTGAAATTGAAATGACGATTATTTGATTTTTTTTTTTTAATTATGACCATATCCTTATAAGTTTAAAAATTGTAATTATTTGAAAGTTGTATAAGTATTATCGCCCATTGACAATTTTTTAAAAATTCGAATGATGTTTTTTCCTCAAACATGCTTTTCGAAAAATCTGGAATGTAGTTTAAATTTTAAAAAGATTGTCAATTGGCGAAATACCTATACAACTTTCAGATAATTATAACTTTCAAATTTTTAAGGATATAGTCATAATCTTTAAAAAATCAAATGATCGTCATTTTTACCTCAAAAACACTTTTTTAATTTTTTTTCTAACAAATGTAACATGTTTGAAAGTGTTTTAAACATATGTCTATCAAACAGTAAATAATTTCATTTTTAATAGTAAAACTTATTACTTAAGCTATAAGTTATAAGCCCCAAAACTGTAAGCTTTATTTCCCACCGCAATCCTAACCATGCACTTAATTTTTTACTAAAAAGCTTTTAAGACTATTTAAACAATTTTTAAGACTCTTAACGCAATCCCCAACAGGCCCTAAATTGTGCAGAATTGCATTTTGTTGCTCTGCACCATCCGAGAAAGAACCTCGTATTATCTTTCTCAAGATTATCGATTAGGGCAATCATTAACATATATAATCAGATAGACAGCCAGAGACAGCCCGCCTTGTTTGGTTACATAAATTTTCTCATCATTACAACTTTTTCAAACTCTCATACAAAGTACAATAAACAATTCAATTTTTTCAAATCTCAAAACAAAATAATATTAAAAAATTATATTCTAACAACATTTAATTAAACTTTTAATTTTTATCTCATCTCATATGTGTAACTAAATGAGACCAAGTCGATAGTGAAACTCAACTCTTTCATGGCCCACCTTCCGGAAGTGTTGGGATGGAGGTAGGGTGGGTAAGATCTTCAAAATTTGAGGATGTCAAATGCCAAATCCATTGGTGCTGCCCGTCGTCGATAGAGGCATGGGGACATGAAGGCACGTGAAGGCATGCTAAGCTAGGTTGTGAATGAGCCTCAGTGCGTATTGATTATTTTATAGTGATTGTTCCAACTACAGGCAAATTGATAGCTTGGGACAACTGTGGGGGCATTATGTATAGTAATACCTAAATTTGCATAATAGACTGGAACGAAGGAAAGAATTATCACCGGCCCACGATAGTGATTCCGGCTTCAATACGATGCTCTTCACATTCGTTCATGCATGAAATAAATAGAAAATAAGCAAATAGAAATAAATAAAGAGAACCACAAAGATTTACGTAGTTCAGCATAAAAGCCTACGTTCACGGTTGTTTTGGGGTAAAATCCATTATGATTGGTGATTTTACAATCTCTCATGGCCTCACATATCACTCAATACAATAGATGAATTTAGTCTAGGCATATAGAAGTCATCTCGAGCCTGTGGAAAGTCTGTCCTTCATTTGTAAATATCTCCTCCTTTTATAAAGATCTATTTTTTTCCTTAGCTTGTGAAACTTTTTTCTTTTAGGAGTCTGAGCCAACTTCATTTGGTTTATCTCTTCTTTGTCTTATCTCTTTCCTTTATCTCTTAGTTTTATATCTTCAGTTATTATTAGTGATAGGTTTTTAAAGGACTGGACCCAATCAATTTAGTCTCTAATAATGTGTTTGAGTCTGGTCACCAGAAGAAGGTAGTAGATTGGGTCTTAGCAGAGTTATAGAGAAACTCAATTAAAAAAAAAATCTATAAAAGCCTCTAAACATGGGAGGGAGGAGAGGAGCCCAAACTCATCCCTCCTCTCTTGCAAGGAAAAGGTGTAAAGGAGTTTTGTGGTGTTTCGGCATGAAGTTTGGATGAGAGAGGAGTACTAGATACTAAATTTGATGGAGCTGAAGAAAATCCAACTATTCACATGCCAAACACTTGTTAATTAGTCACTCATTGATCAATGGATAGTGATATAGTATTGTTGAGTTATAGACAATCAATGTATTGATAAGCAAACGTGTTTGAAGCTTTTATAGTACATTTCCATGACCAAGTTGTGGATGAGGAGACAATAGCCACTCATGGGTGCAGCGTAGGACTGCAACCTAGCTAGGGAGACTGGAACTTTGAGGACCTTAAAGTATTGCCCAAAAAGTTTAGTATGTAGTCAATTGGTCTCTGCAAACAGAAGGAATTGGACGGCCAAATAAGAGGAAGTTCGAGTTTTCGGCCAATCGAATTGGACTGGCCATGTAGTCGATTGAGTGGCTAAGACACCCAATCCGTTGAAGGATCGACTTGGCCAATCGAATTGGACTTGTCCAATAGTAGCCACTCAGTTTGCTGTTGGAGAACGTTGTCTTCAATTTTGTTTTTCAATACACCTGCAAACTGAGCCAATCTAGGGGTTTCGGTTTGGCATAATTGAGTAAGAACAAATCGAGATAGAAATTTTGTAATAATGTTGGCTAGCTGTGAAAAAAAGGAATATGCTGAGTTTAAAGAAGTATAGGTGCCACGAGTTCTCTAGCATTGGCAAAAGCAAGCGGTTCAAGGGATGAGTTGGATTGAACTCCAAAGATTAAGAGTGGATTTGGATAGAGAGTTCAGATGATATGAGATGTTTTGTTGAAAGTTGAATAAAATATTGTTAAATATAATTTTTTAGTATTATTTTTAATTTTGAGATTTGAAAAAGTTGAATTGTTTATTATATTTTTGTATAGAAATTTAGGAAAGTTGTAATGATGAGATGAGATGATATGAGATAAATTGTTTATTATAATAGTAGTAGAGAGTTGTGAAGTGTTGAGAAGAGTTGTGAATAATAGTGCAAATGTAATGAAAAAGTAATAATAGAATATTAAATAGTAATGAAAAGTAATTAATAATAGTAAAAAATAATAAAAAAAATAATGAATAGTAGTTGAGTATTCTGATAATACATGAGATATACTTGGTATCAAACTTAGCATTGGTTGTTTCTTGAATATTTCTAGAATGCACTTGACCATCTAATATATAGCGAGCCTTTGTTGGATTGTGCGTGAATACTTCGACAATGTGAGGGATCAGATAATGGAGTGTTGCTAGTACAATCTTTTGCTTTGTGAGTCATAGGAGTTGGCATAGGTTGACAGATCTAATCATGATTCTAAGGCATAATATTCAAAGTCATTGGAGTTGGTTTGTTGATACCAACTTTGGATCAAGTGACAATGTGGTGGTGAGGGGCGATATGTATATGGGGAAAACAGTGGTCGTACCTAACCCTATGTGTTTCCACTATCTTGAAACCTCGACAACACATCTTTCAAGTCCTAATGGGTTCCTACATATATACTGCACTCCATTACGCAACCTCCAAACTAAATTCAATGAAACTTTTCTCCATCAACACTAAAGAAATTTAAATTACTTTTCTTTTACAAATATATACTTGTCCTTGTTGTCTTTGTTGGTAGTGGGTATCCATAACCCATATTGTATCCATATGAGTGAGGAAGTTATAATTTAACTCCCCACCACTAGAAGTTAATTAACTCTCCACCATTACCACTTAACTTCAAGAAAGTTAATTAACAACCCATGAGAAAACTCCTAAAATAAGAGAAATAAGAGTTTTACGTACGTTAAAATAATAAAAGTAAAAGGTGAATGTACAAAAAGAAAAGCTCTCCTCTCTCTCTCTACAATTTTCTAGAGAAACCATCTAGTGTGAATTCTTTTTGGGCGTCTCTAGTATCCTAAGTGATATAGAGGTGCAATCACTATAATTTGACATGGGCTAAAATACGAGCAAAGATCCGGGCTTGTATGAATTTCGCTCCTTGAGGTAATTCAAATTAACTTTATATAACATTGGTATCAGAGCCTATGTTGCTTGTTTTCGCCCATATGAATATGATTACATGTTCTTTGATGCTTTGTAATGAGTTTAAGAGCATGTAATTGATGATATGCCATAATTGTTTGAGTTTCAAAATTTTTCATTAGAGGCTACGGTATAACATGTTTAATGCTGAGTTTTCTACATGAAAACATTCCTTATAATGTCATAAAAAGGTCCCTTAAATTTGGTGAAGTTTCGTTTCATGTAGAAGAAGAAATCCGAAATCCTAATTTTAAAATTCATGTTCGGAATGTGAATTTGAGCCAACTTTTAATTAAACAAATCTTAATTTCTAGAAACAAATTTTATATGGTTAGAAAGTTTGGTTCATAAAATTTAAATTGACATATCATACGCTTGATTTGGACATAATATGAGTAAGTTATGATCAATTGAAAATGGATGGTTGAAATTGAAAAAAATCAGAAAATTTGATTGAGGAAGAAGATGATGAACAATAATTCTTCTTCCTCAATCAATTTTTACCAGCCCCACTCTCAGTCTCGGAGAGTGTAATCCACCCTTTTGAACTCACTTTATCGACGCACATACACATTAAGATGATTGAAATTTGTGTTTGGACATCAGAAAACACCGAGAATGACGAAGGTGATATACACTCTCTGTCGCGGCAAGTGAAACAAAGGCAAGACAACCTCTAGGGCCAAAACGAAACCCACACGCGTAGGCAGAGAGTGGGGGCGCGTGCGGTGGCTTCCAGTGTCCAATTTTTGTCAAGTGTGTGGCAGGTGTACTATTGTTTTGTGTCTAAAGTTGATTCATAAATTTGTTTTGTTGAGGTAGAGAGTCGGAAAAATATTTTTTAAATCGTTTTCATTAAAATGCTTAAAAAAATTTTGATAATAATAAAATTTATTTTTTGGGACACTTGTCATACTTCCTCAAGTACATTTTTTCAGTGTTATATGAACATTATATAGATTATTTTTTTATGCATGTATTGAATTGGTATTGTCAAATACATGATCATAATGAATACATGTCCCTAGATTTGATTACGTACCTAATAAACCCTTCTCATTAGTTCAGAATGTGGGTTCAATATCGATTGAAGTATCATGCATACATTTATGATTGGATGTTTGAGTTCATTATTTTTTAATTAAAATGGATAGAGTTGACATTGGTAATTTGTCGTGCTGATGTGTAATGTATATATTTATTTTTATGTGAATGAATAAGGATGTAATTTTATTTTTGAGGCCATGTAAAGGGATGTGTTTCACGTCTATCGATATACTTTAAACTCACCTTAACATGATACACCAAATTACCAATGAGGCTTTGGGTGTAGTCTATGTGCAATGTGTTTAGCACAATGATTATGGATTTTTCATATTTGAGGAATGGATTAAATGTGCATGAGCTTTGAGTATTTTTTTTTTAAACTCCTCTATAAATTTTATTCAAAGTTAATTACATGTGGTATTTTGACTAGATGATTACTAGCTTTTCATGAAATTTTCGATTTTAATATGTAAGAAGGAATTCCATGGCCTAGTTAGATTTTGGAATAAAATTAAATGTGTGGTAATGTCAATATCGCAATGAATGTATTGATGATGACCACTAAGAACGTAGTTTTTGACCTTACTAAAGGAAAGAAACTAGATGAGACCAATTATGACATGCGGTATAGGAAAATCCAATGTCTGATTAATGAACAAGAGGTTCTAAAAAATCTGTTCTACTTTATGATACAACCTGAGGAAGGGAATACTTCCCAACATCATCGTGATATGGAAGCCTATCAGGCTTGGGAAAAGAAAGATCGATGCGCGTGTTTTACCATACTTAGCATCATGCACAATGATCTTATTGGGGAGTTTTAGAACTGCCCAACTGTCCAAGATATGTAGAACCAACTAAAAATTGCCTATGAGGAGACATCACTTACTAGGCTCTGTGCTCTCACTTTGAGGTTTGAACAGTATGTTATGAATCTTAAACATACCATGACTTAAGAATTTGAGGTTGATGTTTGCCTTAATTCGTGATCTAAAGGCTACTGGCAATAATGTCACTGATGAACAACAAGTTACCACTGTGATATGATCTTTGCTAGAGTCAACTTGGGGGTAAATAAAGCTTGTTTTGACACACAGTGAGAATATTAAGACTTTTGCTGATATATCTCGCCATGCAGAACTAGAGGCGGAGCACATAAATACGCATCGTAATATTTTCCAATTGCCCAAGCTGGAAAGAGCAAGGTATTCAGGCCTAAACTCAAGCAACATGAGAGATCTGCTAGAGCAGCAAATAATTTTAGGCCAAGGGATGGAAAGATAGCAAAGCGCCGTAAACGCAAGCGTACTGGCAAGGACAAGTTCAAATTGAAGTGTTATAACTGTGGAAAAGTTGGACACTTTGCTCATGAGTGCGTTGAGGCAAAAAAGGTATCCACTAAACACAACTCCCTCATTACTTATAAACATTCACATATTTTTTATTGCTCTCTCAATCCGTGAATGGATTCTAAACACATGAGCAACCAAACATGTAGCTCAAGTTCGAGTTGGGTTCATAAATTATAGAATAATACCAACTGGTAGACAGTACGTTATATTGGGTAATAGTATTCGAGAGGAAGTATTTGGAGTTGGCACCTACCAACTCAAGATGCGTCTAGGGCCCTTGTTACTTCTTCATGATGTGTTTTATGCACCTGGTGTTCAATATAATCTATTTTCAGTTATTTCTAAGTTGGAACTTGGTTTTACTTTTCATTTTGATGGCTCTCAACTGGACTTTTATTTGAATAGGACTTTGTATGGACATGATTTTCTTTCAAATGGTTTCTTTATGTTGGATTTAAATAATTCATCATTTTCTTTTATGGCTACAAATGATGATGATATTGTTTCTAATTTATTGAAATATCATGTTAGACTAAGCCATGTAGGAAAATATAGAATGGCTAGACTAGCTAGAGAAGGCCAATTGGCGTCTCTCACTAATGTAAGCCTTACTTGTTTGTGAGTCCTATTTAGTTGATAAGGCCTATAGGAAGCTTTTTGGAAAGGCTCCTATGGCATCTTATCCTTTTAAGCTAGTTCATTATGATATTTCTAGACCTATGAATGTGAAGGCATGTCATGGCGCCTCTTATTTTCTCACATTCATAGACGACTACTCACGTTTCAGTGATGTGTATCTAATCTCTCATCACTTTGAAGCATTGGACTGCTTCAAGTGCTTTGTGGTTGAGGTTGAGAATCATAAAAAAAAAGAATTTAAAAGTTTTATGAATTGATTGAGGTCGAGAGTACTTGTCTAAAGAGTTTCTAGTACTATATGAGCAAAAGGGGATACAATAGGCAATTAACAATTCTTGGCACACCATAACAAAATGATGTTGCAGAAAGGAGGAATCGTACCTTATTAAAAAATGGTTCGATCAATGATGGCGCAAGGTAACTTGCCAATATCATTTTGGGGGGATGTTCTTCTAGATGTTGCCTACATTTTGAATTATGTGCCTTCTAAGTCTGTTCCTTCAACCCCATATGAATTATAGAATGGCGCAAAACTAAATTTGGAACATTTGTGGCCTTGGGTTTATGCGGATTATGTTTACGCCACTTCCCATAAATATGAAAAACTTGGCCCTAGAGCAAACAAACATATCTCCATAAGATATTCAGATGGCTAAAAAATGACTATGTAATGTTTGGTGAACATCCTAACGAAGGGATGACAGAAATAGAGTTGCATGATGTCACATTTATCGAGAATGATTTTTCCACTGTTAGTGAAGCAAATAAAGATCTTGAACTTTTTGAGTTGCACGAACTTAAGGGAGTTACAAAATCTTTTGGTTGGGGTGGAGAATTATCACATCCTAAAATCGCAAAAGATAGTAGGAGTGACTTGTCTCCTAGTGTGAGTATACTACTAGAAAGTGACTCACAAGAGTCTCAGTTACGTAGAAGTAAACATGGAACCATTCATCGTCGTTGTTTTGAGATTAAAGGAGAATCTTTCATGTGTGCTCCCTGTGATTTTGAAGAGCTTTCTTCTTATGAGGAAGCACTAAGTTTACTTGCTTCAAATAAATGGCGGTTGCTTTGAGAGATAAGATGAGTTCTATGGCAAAGAAACAAGTTTGGGAGTTAGTTGATCTTCTATCTAGGTGCAAATCTATTGGAAACAAATGAGTTTTAAAAATGAAGCGCCAGACAGATGGATCAATGGACAAGTAAAAAGCCCAACTTATGGCGAAGGGTTATACTCAAATAGAGGGTATAAATTATGAAGAAACATTCTCCCATGTGGTGAGATTTGCTTCCATTCGCCTTATTCTAGCTATAGTTGCATATATAGATTTGAAACTTTTTCAAATAGATGTGAAAACTACATTTCTCAATGACGAACTTGTAACAACCCAATAATTTTAAGGTTCGAATATTGAAAATTTATATTAGGCCTAAATTGTATTTATTGAGTTATATTGGATAAGCCCACAAACTATAAATCTTTGAGATTGATTATGAGTTTTAATTAGACTCAATAACTAGGTTAAATCTCATTTATTATTTATTGAACGAATTAGGCTCCTTTTAGAATTTAAAGATCGGTCATTAAAAATTTATTTCAATTTAAAATTCTCGCTGATTGAGGCCCCTACACAGTCTCTTACATTAATTGAACTATTTAATTTTTAAAGTATATATTTATTCCAAACTCCCTTATCAATTCATTATTAACCGGTTTCCCTTAAATTTTACTACCAACTTTTATCTAAAACTCTTCCTTTTCTTAAATCTTAGCCATTTATCTGATAAATTTATTACTATCATATTATTTGTAAGCCAACCGATTACACACAAATTTATTATAGCTCTCCTCTTACACAATTTCATCAAATTGGCTGTTCTAGCTTAAAATCTTGATCACGACCAAATTCCCAACTTACAACAACCTTTGCTTGACTTAGATCTGAACTCGTCCAACAATTCTTCCGTCTACATATACCTCTTCCCCCTCTAGAAACTCAAAAACACAACATAGCACCGTAGCCTTTCCTTCCTCCATGCCAATAGTCCCTCACACCCATATCGCCATTGTACGCCAGAAACAGCTGAAACTACCGGAAGATACCCAAGAACACTTGGCCACCCAGTCTGTCGCATGATCTCTTCTCTCGGTGAGCTTGTTATCCTCTCGGTGAGCACTCTGCTCTTAGTTGCTCTTTCTCTCTCCACTCTCTCGGCACCGACCTTTGTAACAAGTTTCTCAGTTGTTTTTGTTCTCCAAAGAACTCTATCCCTTCCTCACAGTTTTTTTCAATGTTTTCTCCAAACTTATTTTCAATTGATGCGAGACATGCAGCTTTAAAGGCCTGTTTAGATAGTGAGATGAGATGAGTTGAGATAGTTTGTGAATAGTAGTGAGATTATTAGTTAAAATTAGATGAGATGAGATGAGATGATGTCACATTTGTATCCAAACAGGCCCTAAGTGTTTAAACCTGTCATGACACTTTTTCAAAAAGAAACTACCATAGCTAAAGATCATGTTAGGCCTTCAACCAAATATTTCAAAAAGGACCACAGACGTGTCACAATAATACCCTTATTTTTGTGTTTAAATCTCCTTCCTATCCATAAATCATAAATCATACTTTTGACTTATCTTTTATGGATTTAGTGAAGAATGTCCACTAATGAGAATGCGAACCCACAAAAGAAAATTAGTCATGTCCAAAAATATCAGATTAGCGCTACAAGGTAAGTAGTTTGATCATAAATTAGGATTAACATACGTTAACTAGTTATATATATTATTATTAAAGCCGGTTCCTTGAAAGCCAGTGTTTAAGTACCACGCATGTCATGATATTTGCAAGCACGTCATTCATCTTGTTTTATTTTCCATTATAGTTTTGTATGTATTATACATCTCATGCATCTCACATTGCATATGACATGTAAGCTTTCATAAGATCAAGTGTAAGATAAGAATAATTTGATAATATGGTCATTTAGATGCTTGGTACCAATACGATTTATGAGTGGATGTGCAAGCCACGGAGCTAAGCATGGTCTACCATAGTATGCCAGAATATTATTAGCGGCTCCCCTTGTAGCTGCAGGATGTGGGGTTAGTGCACAACCTTGCACACAAAGTTAAGTATATGGGCTGTATGATAAGTAAGATAAGTCAAATAAGTCAACATAAGTCATGCATGTCATAACATACGTATAAATAGTCATGATTTTAAGTTCTCAACATGAAATATTTTATGAAAAACCTTATGTTAAGTATGTTTACATTATTATGAGTTTCTTAATTTTAATTATTTTTATGTTTTTAAACCACCCCAAATCAGAATATTTATGAAAGTAGAGCTGCAGGACGAGACTTAGTTTAGGGAGGCATGATAGAGACCTAGATCATGTACAAAGATTTTAAATTATGATTTTTATGGCACAAACTGAGAAATTTTAATAAATGTTTCAGCACACTCTCATTTATGATTTCAGTATTTTAATACAAAATGACTCTATTTATTATAAGAAATCTTTGTACTTAGCGCTTCATTTAGGAAAAAAAATTATTTTTAAGTCAGGTTCAATAGTAGCACTCCGGCTTCCAAAAATTTTTAAAAGCAACTTTATTTTTAATCATGAGGAGTTGGGTGTTATAGAACTAGACGAGAAGATCTATATGGATCAACCTATTGGTTTTGAGGTCAAGGGAAAAGATTGCAAAGTATGTCAGCTGAAACATTCCATTTATGGCCTTAAACAATCGTCTAGACAATGGTACTTCAGATTTCATGAAGCCATTACTTCAATTGGCTCTGAAATGCTAGAAGAAGAGCATTGTGTGTATGTTAAACATACATGGAAGATTTTTCTAATTTTTTCTTTGTACGTGGATAACATTTTATTAACTATAAATGATATAGAGATAATTTTCGCCACAAAATAGTAGTTGTCCTCTACTTTTGAGATGGACATGGGTGAGACAATTATGTGCTGGAAGTTAAAATTTCAAAGGATTGATCTAGGAATTTTCTTGGTTTGTCTCAAGAGACTTACATTAAGAAAATTAGACTTATATTAAGAAAATTTTAGAACGATTTTGTATGCACAACTCCAAAGCCATAGACATTTAAATTGAGAAGGATTATACGTTGAGCCTAGAACATTGCCCTAAGAATGATGAGGAAAAGAAAGAAATGACTAGAGTTCCTTATGCAAGTGCGATTGGAAGTCTTATGTTGTGTACACGACCTGACATTTGCTTTGTAGTTAGATTTGTTAGTCTTTACGAGAGTAACCTAGGACCTGTTCATTGTCAAGCAGTTAAGAGGATTTTTCGATACCTTCGTGGGACAATAGACCTCATTCTTTACTATCATAGTGGAGACAGGAGACTTAAGGGTTTTGGCGATATTAATTGGGTTAGTGACAAAGATGAACTAAAATCCACGACGGGTTATGCATTTATGCTTAGTGGGGGAGCTATTTCTTAGTGTAGTAAGAAACAATCATGCATTGCTTTGTCCACGATAGAGTGAGAGTACATTGCTTGTTCAGTAGTTGTACAAGAGGTTGTTTGGTTGAAGCGATTTTTTCAGTGCCTAGAGGTTACGACTCTTGTAGATGAAGCTGTTAAGATATACAGTGATAATATAGCAGCTTTGGTATATGCCAAATATCCCAAATACCATGACAGAACCAAACACTTAGATATTTATTTTCACTACATTCGAGATGTTGTTGCGCGAGATGAGGTGATCCTACAACATATCTCTACTAGTAAGATGTTAGCTGATTCTCTTACTAAGGCTACTAGTAGAAATGTTTTCCAACTCATGTTAGGAGTTTGAAACTTCATCAAATTTGAAATATGTTGTATTGAGGATACATTAGACTTTATTGTACATTTAAAACTATTAGTATCTATTGCAGTGAGATTATTGAGTTTATCTCATATTATTAATTAATTAATACTAAGTGAAAAGCACACATTATAATGATATCACTAGGTAAATATCAGTTCACTCACATGGATGATTACCTTAACACTTGAATAGTGAGCAAGATGAGACAAATTAATTACTTTGGTTCTTGGAAAGCGAGCGAGTGAACATCTTGGTGCTTTGGGAGGATTCAAGATAAATTTAAAGAATGTCGTGCCTTAGCTTGGCTAAGATGAGATTTACAAAAGTCATATATGAAGTATTTGCACAACTTCATGAAGCCTGATTAAAGCGAAACGTGAGATCTTATGCTGGCGCTAGATGAGTGACTGCGCTAAGAAACTCAAGTTAGAGCGCCTTTGTGGTGGCTAGACTAAGATTCCTATGATGCTTGAACGTGACAAGCCTAATTAAGTAGGAGTTCCGTCCTAAAATACGTTTCATACTGTATATGCTATAGACGACCATATGAGGGAGTGATTGGATGAGTCTCTACTCCATCACTATATGAGCCCTAATGGATCAATAAATTATTTATTTCTATACCCTTGAACCTAGAACTATGTCATGAGATGAAAACTTGATTTAGGGCCACGAATGATACGGTCTCGCGGAGTATGTTTAGGAAAGCAGTCAAGTCTAATTGAATTGACATAAGTATCTAGGGAATATTGTTTAGATTCTTACTTGTTATTTTATATCTCATAGCTTGGGCGATTATGTCATTTTAACTCAATATAATCATGAGCATATTATATAATGTGAGGTCAAGAATTACTTTTGAGTTATAAACTCGTGAAGGATTAAGAACCCTTGACTTAGTGAGATCAAATAGTTTGGGGCATAGGCGAGATGTTATGAGTGATGTACTATATTAGTATGATGGTGACTTAGTACTCCTACAATTCTCCTTATTGTCAGGTCGCACGCTTCATGTTCTGTATAAGGGATAATTGATTAAGAGATCAGGAGATTATTAATGGGCATAGCACCCATTGTGGGAGATGTTGGTAGTTGGTACCTCATGACCCATGTTATGTCCACATGGGTAGAGAAGTTATTATTTAACTTCCCACCTCTATGAGTTAATTAACTCCTGACCACAACTTAACTTCAGGGAAGTTAATTAACCACTCATGAGAAAACTCTTAAAATTAAGAGTTTTCCATACATTGAAACAACAAGAGTAAAAGGTGAACGTACAAAAAGAAAATATCTCATCTCTCTACAATTTCCTAGAGAAACCATCTAGATCTCTTGATCTTGAAGTGTGAATTCTTTTTAGGAGACTCTAGTAGCCTCCTAAGTAACGTAGAGGTGCTATCACTATGTTTTGACGTGGGCTGTAAGAAGAGCAAAGATCTAGGCTTGTAGGAATTCCACTCCTTAAGGTAATTCAAATTAACCTTATGTAACAACGTTTATATGTCATAACACAAAATCACTTAGGCTAGAGAGTGCAAGAGAAGTTTTTGTTTCAAGCAAACGCAATTGGAAAAATTCTACCACTTTGCTAGAATCCTTTAGGTGATGATTTTTTGGGTGTGATATTGTTACATGTAGTCTCTATCATCTATATCAAATAATTGATTAGAATAAGAACGCAAGGTATTAGAGGTCACATTTTTAAGACTTGTACATGTTGTCGAAGAATGAAAAAAAGTTAATTAGTTTCATTGGGTTCGATAGAAAAACTTTTTGTATGTTTGCATGATCACATCATAACTAGATATTTCATGTCAACGTACGACACGAGCAAGGTAGTCAAACATGTTAGTTTCTAGTGAAACTTGACCACTGCAGAAAATTCTACAACATTGTGACAAACAGATACTACTTTTTGGATCTTCAGATATTCTCAAAACTTTTAATAATTTCCTTTCCAAATATCATTTAAATATAAAATATTTTTCATCAAATCTTCAATTTCAAATATCATTCTAACACACACTCTCTCTCTCGCGCGCACACATAATAAAAAATATTTTGAGAATTTGAAGGGGGCTAATTTCAGACCCAACATGAGTCCCTAAAGTGGCATAAAACCCTAGAAGGTACACACAAGCCACAGTTTAGAAGGCCATAGAAGTTACGAAGTACTCAGTGCATGCTAGCTGGAAACTCCTGACCATACGCCTTTATCATTCAGCAACAAGGTGAATGTGAAGAAATGGGCATGCAGCAACCTTAATGGCCAAATTCTGTGACTCCAGGTAGCCTTTTTAGAGACCTATCAATGGTTTGCTGGTAGGTGATGGGTGGCGTTGGTTTAGCACATTGGGAAGCATGAGAATAAGTCAAAATGAGCCTTGCGACGAGACGCGTTACATTGAAAAAATGAAAGTAAGTCAACCTACCTACTAGGTGTGATCTTGAAGAAGAAGCTAGGTTGTGTTGTGAAGGGAATTAGTGTTGAAACTGCAATGATTTTTCTGAAAATTGTTGCAAGTATTATGATGTAATAATGTACCCTTTGTTTGGTAGTCCTCTTCATGCATCCAAAACTATATATATATGTGTAATGAATTTGAATGCGAATGATTTTTATGTGACTTGTAATGGAATCTTTCCTAATACTTCACGATATTTAATGAAAGTCAAAGGAAAAGAAAGAAAGTGAAAGAAAGGAAAAGGGAGCTATTGTACGTATGCATGCCAAGGTTTTGAAATGTTTACTTGGACTAATGATCACTGATTAGTGATGGTAGATGGCTAGATGGAGGGGTGAGGGCAACCATCTTGTGTGGTTCTCCCCATTTTATCATGTGATATCTATTATCTTAGATATAGTTCCACCTATTTCCACAGGACAAAACCGAGATTTGTGAACGTTAGAACTAATATCGGAGACCATGGCTTCGTCAAGCTATAATAAGTATTCAACATATAATGGTTGTGCTCTGATTTATGATTGAATTATGGATATATATATATATATATATATATATATTGTTGGAGTTATTTGTATTTGCTACATTCAATTTTCATTTACTTTAATATAGTAATTTATGAATTGCTTCAGCCTGATTCCATGTAATTTTATGATTTGATCGATCCTACACCTACTAGAAGGGGAGGTGTCGTATTAAGTGTTTATATTCAAATAAGGGGCTTAATGACGAAATGATTAGACTGTTGGCATTAACAGCCTAAGAATTAATTGTATGTTGTATGGAACTGAAGTTTAAGCTATAACTCAAATTCGAATTGAGGGAGCACCAGCAACTTCCCGTCATCCAAGCCCTTCCTATCCGATTCCAGCAGCTACTATATATAATCACGTCTAGGTAGAGAAGTCATCCCCTGTTTCCCCTTCCTACCCTTTTCACATAGAAGGGAAAAATAAAGAGAGATAATATTTACAGTTATAGAGTGAGTAATCGCCACACATTCCTTTTGAAAAAAGTAAATAAATATGAAGTCACGAGAAGCACATGCACCCCAAATGGCCCAACGGTTCCATTAACTTTGATCTTAAGTAAATGAACAAGGAAGGCCATACGTATCTCAATTCACTTGGAAACCTGCTGACCTGCTGAGAGATTATCTTCTAACTGTCTTAACATTCAGAATTGCTCGGGAAAAAGAGGGGGTCAAAATGAAATGAAAAGAACTTTTAAAAAGTAAAAAAATAAAAAACGTCAATTATCGACAGCATTTTTGTATATAAATATATATATATCATACAGAATAAAAGAGGATGCGCCTCAATTTTACCAATAAATCTGGTTATCAAATCTTCTCAGATCTCATGCACTTGTCCAAACCAACTCTAATGCTCTTCTCTGTAGTTTGGGTTCTCTTTTAAGATTACAAAGCCTTCAAGAATGGGCGACAGTGGTATATATCTACAAAAAACAAAAAGTGTTTTTAACTGTTAGTACGCAATTTGAATAGCAGAAAGGTTATAGAGCCACCTTCTTTCTTCTTTTACATATGAAAATCCCGAAGCCACTTTGAAAGGGTTGCTTACTTCTCAGTAGCCAGTTCTGCTCTATCACCAGCAGCCAAAAGAACAGGGGTTGAGTGTGTCTGGAAACCAGTTATTGTCTTGGGACGACCTGCCTGGCCAACGACATCGATGGCTTGGCCCACCCGAACAGGTACAGAAAGAGTTTTGAGATTCTCATCCACAGTCAACAACATTCTTGGCTGTCACAGCATATGAATAATTATCCATGACAAAAACTACAAAATTCTTTTTATAAGAGAGAAACTAATAAATTACTGGCTGACACCTATAACCTATATAATTTCTAAAGCAAAAGAATTGCTCCTATTGAGCCATATCATCCTATTTTTCTGATAATTTTGAAATCTTAATTCATTTTAAACATTTAATACATCTCAACTTTTCAGCTTCACATCATCCTATTCCTTCTATAATTTTAAAATATAAAACAATGTTAAACATTAAACTAAAAAAAGAAAAACAAAGCTTAAAATTCTCCCAACCTTTAGGTTGTCTCAATTTCTAATTCTAAAAAATAGCTCTTACCCTTTTAGTTCTTAAAAAAAGCAATATACTCTTTCCAAAACCACCTCCTTGAAGGCTTCACCAACAACATTTTAATGGATTGTTTTATTTCCAACTTTTAAGGCCTCGTTTGTTTTCGCAGATAAGATGAGATGAGTTGAGATTAAGTTAAAAAGTTGAATAAAATATTGTTGAAATATATATTTTTAATATTATTTTTGTTTTGAGATTTAGAAAAATTGAATTGTTTATTTTATTTTGTGTGAGAATTTGGAAAAGTTGTAATGATTAGATGAAATGAGATGAGATGAACTGAGCTGTGAAAACAAACGAGGCCTAAGTTGAAGAGGGAAAGCTTCTTTTCAACAATTATTTTTCTGATATATTAATTTTAACCCTCTTTGTCCATCTTTGCCCAAAAGAAAAAAATAAATGAATAAATTTTCTCAATCCTTCGGTCTTCTCTCTGTCCAAATTCACTTCCTTCAAAATTTTAACCACATTTTAGTGATACTTTTATTACAAGTTTCTATTTCAATTTTTTTTTTTATATAAGTTGGGTAAAGATTTCATTTTTCTCCATTTGATTTAATTCTGAGTCTTATTTGGTCAAAATTTAAGTCCCTTTGGTCATTGGTGCTTTGTTTCAATAATAGTCCATTTCCTCGATAATCTAGGATCAAGGATTTGCAATGCTTTCCTAAACCCCCTCCCTCCGGTGGGGGTTTCTTCACTATGATTCCTAGGTTTAGACTACACTGTAAAAGTAGAAATCTCAATATTTAGTAAATTTCAATTGCTTGGCCTTAAAAGTTTTGGCATCTATGAACATTCGAGAGTTTACAAGCCAATAAACAATTAGCCAATGTTGCTATGTTGGCTTTATTATTCCTTTTCAATCTTGATTCTTTCTCATGTTTTTTTCACGAGGTTAAATCTTGATTTTCCTGGCGAGTTCTACCTGTTCCTTCTTATGTTCAATTTCGTACAACCTACATCCACAAACAACCTTTTGTGTCTGGAAATATGGAATGAATAGTCACCACACGAGAAAATTACATTATAGAATCAGTTCTATTCTCATGCATTGCACTACTCTATGACTAATTTAAAATAAAAGGCGTCCACCAAATTGAAGAAAAAGAGGAAGCACAACTAGAACCAACCTGCATCGCCAAAACAATGTAGTAGAGGACATAATGATATTTTCCCAAGATGATGGCTTTCATATCAAGGCATGCATGCAGCATGGTTATTATTCCAGCGAGTGCCGTCCTGTCAGATGAGAAGAAATTATTTATACCTGTAATGGAACAAAAGGCTAGGGAAATCGGAAATAATTTAAATATCTACTGGGTCTATCCACCCTCTGCCTTAATTGATAATTTAAATAATTTAAATATCCACCCTCTGCCCTAATTGACTAACAGAAGTGAAGGTAAGATATTTAAAATGAATTGCAAGGTTTCCCAGTAGAAGGATTACTTACGGGGATAGCAGGAACCGTTCAGAATGATATGGATTGAGAGTCAATAAGCCCTTCCCTAAATGTACAAGACCTTGAGCAATTCGAACCTGCAAAATTAGCAAGTGTACCAATCATTCTCAATGCCATCGAATAATGTAGGGAAAAGTAACCAAAGAATCATAAAAACAAAAAAAAAAACAAAAACAAAAACATTACACAGAAAAGAAGGCTGGCATCTTTGTAGTAATAGCTTGAAAGATTGCGAAGCATGCCAGCTATTCTAGCATTGTTGGTTCCTGCACCTATTAAACCTAAGGAGATTACAGCAGCCTGTGGCATCCAAATAAATATTTTTTTTTTTATCAGCAGCATCCAAATAAATATATTAGCCTCAAACATTAACCGGAAAAATAACAATTTAAATAGATTAATAAATAGCTCTAATGACCAATTAACTAGTTCAAGGATATTACCATTGCTACTTCAGAATCTGTATCATGGCTAAGTCTGCTTAATGTATCCATAACATTGACCTGACCAGACAAACCAATCAACAAATTGGTAAGCAACTAAAAATCATGAAATAAGACTTATCTTCAGCAGCAAGCCAATTCAGCGCAATATGAGATCACTGACTACACTTAACGAAAGCGTTTAAAAGAGATTCAAACAGCTAGCACATATCAAAGTCATATTTCCTTGAAGTTGATGAATAGTAGATCACAAACTTAAGCCAGAAAGAAAGCATTTTAATAGCCAGTTATACATAGTCAAACCAGTTAACTGGACTGATGAGTATGCTTCAGTGAGTAAGCTTTTTTATTCACACAAACAGCTATTAAGTTATCCCATTCTGAAGGGACAATGCAAAACACCTCCGCTGTAGAAGAGGACTCAGTTGACCAGACCGAAGGGTAATCAGCTGGAGCTAAAAGCATAAATACCTTAGGGTTTGATATGCAAAGGAGCCCAAGAGCCAAAGGAACAGCACGACGGATGTTCTGCTCGCCATATTGTAAAAGATGCTCTAATGAACGAATTGCCATCTCAATCCCTAATTCTTCAGCCATTGCTACCATAGCGATTCCGAGCACAGCAGGACCCTGGTGGGTTTCAGCCTTGTCAAGATGTTGTGAGCAATGACCCAGAAGGTTTTGAACCTTTAAAAAAGAAACAAGAATCAGTTACATCGTGCATGTAAGAGAAACTCATATATTATATAATTGAAAAAGGAAAAGAGCAGTGCTAGGCTGCTGCCCAGCATTGACCGCTGGGTGTGCCGCCTAGCAAAATTCATCTTCTATTTTTTTTTAATTTTTTTATTCATACTTTTTTATCATTTTAAAACATTTTAAAAAAATATCAATACACTAATAGTTACTTCCTTAACTATTAAGTAAAGAAAAATTAAAAAAAATTAAAATATATGGGGTGTCAAAGTAGTATTTTCCAAAGGAAAATTGTACACAGTACAACAGAATACCTTGAGAACATTCCCCGTTCCGGCATAGGCACATGAAAGTAGTGTCATGTCACAGTATTTTCTAATCTTTTCATTAAAGGTCTTAGAAACTTCAGCCGTTGCCTCCACACGTTCCTGTTAGACACCAAAGAATGATTGTAAATTTGTAAATAATCAGAATGCTAGAACTGTTAGTCCAATATTCTCACGTTGTATGGCATTTTCTACCACTGAAAAAGTTACCATGGGATAACAAAAAATATTCAAACAAAGCCATGATCTTAGATATATTAGAATATCACCAAGAATATGTAAATAAAAGCCTCTCAAGGGCTAGCAAGTTACCTGCTTTCCAAGGTATAGAAGACCAAGGCCAAGAGGCAAAAGTCGAGTAAGTGGCTCCCCCAACTCTGACTCACTTCGGTCCATCAGTGCAAATATAATTGCCTGAGCAACCTCTTCATTGCAGGAACCCACATATACCAAGCCCAAAGAGATTGCAGTGAACGCAATTACATCAAGGGGAGCTTTGGCATCATTGAGTATGGGAGCCAATTTACTGCGTATCTGTAAGAAGTGTAAATAAGTTACATTTCATTTGAAACACATTATAAATCAGATAACAACACCACTTTACTGTCCCAAAGTTTACAACTAACAACATCTTTCACCCAAAAAAAAGACAAAATAGTTTTCAACTAGTCATCATTTCATTAACCCATTACTATAACCATGCTTGCCGTGTCCAAACATATATATATATTTTTGGAGTATGCCATGTCCTAAAATATCTATTGATAAAAACCAAGCTACTTCACCTGCTCATTTTGGGAACCAGCATATGCAATGCCAAGGCCCATGATTGCACCAATTCGAATGGATGGATCTTCTTTATCTACGTAATCACCTAAAAGTGCCAGAGCCTGATAAAAGAAGTAGAGTAAAAAAGGAGATACAATTCAAGATCATGTGTTCTCTGTGCAAAGGAAGATATTTAATGGAACTCACAGGATCACAATCATTCTTGATACCACAATTCACAATCCCAACTCCTAATAATGCACCAGAAATAACATGGTTGTCACTTAGGTGGAAGTACTTGTCAATTTGGGCAAGTCCAGCGTCAACATCCCACAGTAAAATCATGCTCTGTTATGACAAGAGGAAATGAGAATCCAACTTACAGGTTAAGGAAGTAAGAAGAGATAAACTGGGCAGTAAAAGACATACAAGACTTGCTGCAGCACTAGTCTTTCCATGTTCTTTATTTTTGAAAAGCCAGTTGGCAGAAGAGCCACCACTAGAATTGTCTGATGGGACTGTCATTAACTTATCCTGCAACAAAAACAATCAATATCACAAAAATTCGCACCATATGTTATTTCTCAAGCCTATAGCACATTACCTGACCAAAGCCTGCATTTACAAAAGCATTAACAAAGGTGGCAGCAAGGTTCTGTCTAGCCGAGTCAACACTTGCACCAGCACTAGCACGGCCATCAAGCAAGTGTGCCTGAGAAAATACAAGAGAAAGCACATTATCAAAAGGGAACTCACATTTATCTTAACACATAATGAGCACCTAGAACATCTCTCTCTCTCTCTTCTTTTGCTCCTTTTCTTTTATATATACTAGGAGATGATGTCACATCAGGAGATGATGAAATGATGATATTAAAAGACTTGCAAATAGGATTTCTATGCAATTAGATATTAATAATAAATGAGTTTATTAAGAAAAAAAATTACATATGTAATGCGCAAGAAGGAACAAGGAGACCATCAAAACAAGAAATCTATTGTACACGGGCTATGCCTATTTCATTCTCATCAATAAATTTACTCTTACTTATCCAAAAAATAAATAAATCTATTGGCAGCAACCACTTCTAGATGGTGCCATAGCGTATTGGAAGAATCATAATTGACCAAAATACATCACCAGATACATAGAAGAACTACTCAATGAAGATGCTTTTTCAACAAGGTCTTCAAACAGAGAAATCACAGCAATCACCCACTAGCTTTCATCTTAACCTATAAGCAGACACCTGGTTTTCACTAAAATGTATGTGGACCTCTTAAAGAAAGAGCTCCACATAGCATGAGCTTCTTCATTTAATAACTAACCTTAACAGTATATCTCCAAATAGAACGATGATGCCATTCAAGATGAACTCAAGATGGAACTTTCAGCAACAGTTTAGTACTTTCTACAAGATTTCTTCGCCCAGAAAGAATTCCTTAGCAGATCATAAGCACTTTCGCCAAAATACACAAAGTACCATAAAAAACTAGGGCTGCAAACGGGCCGGTCCGGTCCGGTCCGGCGATGGACCGAAAATTTTCGATCCATTATTTTTCCGGACCGGACCGGACCGAACACCCAAAGGGACCGGACCAGACTGATCGGTCCAGTCGGTCCGCCCTCTTTTTTTTTTTTTAAATAATTAATAAAAAAATTTATTTAAAATACTAAATTAAATTAAGTGACTTATTAATGTGGATTATGTAATAAACTCAATAAAAAAATATTTTATATGGTCAATGATAATAAATTAGATGAAAATTATATTATTAATTTATATAATTACTATATAATTAACTAATTGATATTATATATTTATTAATTCATAGAATATTAACAAGTGTTAATAGTATATTTAAAATTTTATATTGTTAATAGTGATAGGTTAAATGAAGATATATATAAAATATTGTTAATTTATAGAATATTAACAAGTATTAATAATATATTTAAAAATTTATATTATTAATTGTACAATTATTATATATAAAATATATATAAATTTTTTTTTTTTTTTAATTTTTCATTCGGTCCGGTCCGGTCCGAAAAAACTGTGGACCGTGGACCGGACCGAATGATTTCGGTCCTCTAAAATATGGACCGGACCAGACCGGTCTAAGTCTCGGTCCGGTCCGGTCCGGACTGAAACGGTCGGTCCGATTGGTCCGACCGGACCGTTAATCACCCCTATAAAAAACCAGTGGAAATCACATGTGAGTATCAAAGTTTAATAATCCCACTTGATGGAATTCCTCTTTGAATAAAACACTAAGGGTGAGTTTGGATGTTAAAGTGAGTTGAGTTGAGTTGAGTTGAGATGATAAAATATTGTTAGAATATTATTGTTTATTATTATTATTATTTTGGAATTTGAAAAAGTTGAATTATTTATTATATTTTATATTAAAATTTAAAAAAATTGTAATGATAAATTGAGATGAATTGAGATGAGCTCAACTTCCAAACGAAGCCTAAAGAAACATTGCAAGAGTAGTTACATAAAAAATACATAAGCATAACCAGACTCTAGATAACCCAAGTAAAGACTATGAACTCAAGAAGAACCAAATTGTATCCAGCATTATTGATTATACAGATCAAGTCCAGACCTTATAGATATCTTCAGGAGATTTAGGTTCCATAACCTCAATATCACGAGCAAGTGTAAGATAACCTTCGCTTAACTTGGTGTTGTTTATTATATCCTGTAACGCCTCCCGATCATCATCATCTGCAGCCATCTCATCGTCTAGCTCAAATGTAATACCCTGCATCAAAGAACAACAACACGCAACAACTATAAGTGTAAAAATTTGACGTGTATGAGTAGCTAAATTGATGTCTTCCAAACAGAGGGCAGGCCAAAACAATGTTGGTAAAAGCAGGCTTGAACACCAAGAACGAAGCACTTACCACAAGTGAAGCCCATTATGTGCTTTTTTCGAGAGCTTAAATAACAAAAAGCACACTTCTATAGTTTTTTGAAGAAAAATATAAAAACATCAGTTTTAAGTATTCTGGACCATTTATTTGTGGTACAAATAAGAACATACAGTATTCTACACTATAAACAATATTGTTTTTTATAAGTGTAAGTATATTAATAAAAGAATAGGCAAAAGCCATGTTCAGTACAAAGATTGTCCTAGCTAAGTAGGAACATTGTAAATAAGGAAAGCATGAAAATCTTGGCCATTAAAGTTAACGGAAATGGCCCAAGTACAAAGAGTTCTAAAAAAGAAAGCATTTAGTTCCTCCATTGATCTTTCTTTGTCTTCAAAAGTCCGTTCATTATGCTCCTGCCATAAACACCACATGACACAAATAGGCAACATCTTCCATATAGCCTTGATCTGTAGGTTACCTCTTAGATCTGTCCAACTAGCCAACATCTCCACTACAGACTCGGGCATAACCCACCCCAAGCCTAGTCTTCTAAATACTTCATTCCAAATCCCTCGAGCTATATCACAATGTAGTAGAAGATGGTCCACAGATTCACCCTCGTTCCTGCACATGCAGCACCAATCTACGATGATCATCCCTCGTCTTCTCAAATTATCCGTTGTGAGTATCTTACCCAAAGAAGCCGTCCACACAAAAAACGCTTCTTTGAGGGGCGCCTTGTGTCTCCAAATCCTTTTCCAAGGGAATTGGGTTGGATGTTCTTGTAACAAAGATTTATAAAACGAGCAAACCGAGATTAAAACTTTTCCCGAATGTATCCACAACAACCTATCAGCTTGATGGTTACTGGTTTGAGTGAATATAAGAGGCTGACAAGGGCTGCAAAATTGTCAACTTCCCAATCATGTGCCGCCTGGCTAAAATTAATGTTCCATTGAATTTAATCACTATAACTTCCGCCACAAAGACATCATTGTTAGGGGTGTAAACTCAAATCGAAAAACCGGAAAACCGGACCGGACCGATTTTACCGGTTTTGAACCGATCCGGTCCGGAACCGGGAGTTTTTGGACCGGACTGAACTGGACTGGATCGGTTCATTAAAAAAAATACAAAATAATATTTTTATATATAAGTTTTATACAAAATATTTTATATATATTAAATATTAATATATATAAGTTTTATATATAATGTATAATTATAAATTTTTATGTGAAATTTTATATATAACATATATATTCATATATGAAATAATTTCTTATTATAATTTATAAATTATTACATAAAATGTTAATACTAAATCACTAAAAGTTTATAACTAATACTAATATATAACTTATAACTATACTAATAGTCTAATATTAATACTATTATATAGTCTAATATATTAATAAAAATATAAAACAGTTTTTTTTAAATCAATTTTTTTTTATAAACAAATTTTTAATGACAAATTGTGAAATTTACATTTTAAAAAAATCGAAAAACCGGACCAGACCGGAAACCGGTAAAACCGGAAGTACCGGTTTATGAGGGTAACCGGTGCGTAATCGGTTTTGAAAAATACAAAACCGGTACATACCGGTTCGGTCCTAGATTTTATCCAAAACCAGACCGGACTGGACCGGTTACACCCCTAATCATTGTCACTTGCCACCCTAAAAAGAACAGGAAATAGATCCTTTAAAGCCCCATTACCACTCCAAGTATCATACCAAAATTTGATCCTAGTCCCATCTCCAAGACAAAATCTTGTGTGCCTGGCAAAGACCCCCATCCTCTTCTTATATGTTTCCACAAACCCACACCATATGCCCCACTCACTTTATTGGTACACCATCCCCCCATAATTCTCAATATTTACTCTCAATCACCAGTTTCCATAAAGCCTCAGGTTCTTTATGGTATCTCCCCAACCATTTCCCAAGAAGTGCCCGATTAAAAATTCTCAAATTTCTAATGCCCAAACCACCAGAAGAGATAGGTCTGCATACTTTTTCCCACCTGACTAGGTGGAATTTAAACTCTTCCCCCAATCCTCCCCATAGGAAATCTTGATGTAGTTTCTCAATGCGAATTGCCACACTTGCTGGGATAGGGAACAAGGACAAAAAATATGTCGGTAAGTTAGATAATGTACTCTTTATCAAGGTAATCCTACCACCTTTTGACAAATACATTCTCTTCCATCCTGCTAATCGACGCTCTACTTTCTCAATCACTATATCCCATATAGGAGTCGCTCGCAAGGCGGCCCCCAATAGAAGACCAAGGTATGTCATAGGGAGTGAAGCAATCTTACACCCCAGAGTATTAGCCAACTGTCTTAGCCGCTGCACACCTCCAAGCACCATCTCTGATTTATCCAAGTTCACTTTCAACCCTGAAACCGCTTCAAAACAAAGAAGGGCCTTTAAAACACAGATCTGATTGTTATCTGCCTCACGAAAGATAAGAGTATCATCTGCAAACAATAAATGCGAAATATTAATAGATCCTCCACCCGGGGATCCTATCGAATAACCATTCAGACGCCCATTTGCAACCAGGGCTGAGGTCATTCTGCTCAAAGCCTCCATTACAATGACAAATAGTAATGGTGACAACGGATCTCCTTGTCTAAGGCCTCGTGTGCTATTAAAAAAACCTGTTGGACTTTCATTTATCAAAACTAAAAATTTTGCTGTAGATATACACCAACGGATCCATGATCTCCATCTTTTCCCAAAATACACCTCCTTAGGAGGTCTAGCAAGAATTCCCAATTTACATGGTCATACGCTTTTTCCATGTCTAGTTTGCATAAGACCCCAGTACTACCAACTTTCAGTCTACTGTCCAGACATTCATTTGCGATAAGGACAGCATCTAGGATCTGTCTATCCTTTACAAAGGCATTTTGAGGCTTTGAGATTATCTTTCCCACTACCTCACTAAGGGGATTTGCAAGTACCTTAGAAAGGATCTTGTAAACCCCATTTATCAGGCTAATGGGTCGGAACTCCCTGATTTCTTCAGCCCCAACCCTCTTTGGAATCAAAACAAGAAATGTGGCGTTTAGGCTTTTCTCGAATTGTCCAGCCTCATGAAACTCCTGGAACACCATCATGAGATCATCCTTTAATACCTCCCAGCAAGTTTGAAAAAAACCCATAGAAAACCCGTCAGGGCCCGGAGCCTTGTCTTTGGCCATCTTCCTCACCACTTCAAAAACCTCAACCTCCTCAAATGGCCTCTCCAAACGAATACCATCCATAGGCCCAATAGAGTCGAAAGCTAACCCATCAGGCTTCAGTCGCCAACCCTCCTGCTCAGTAAGTAGTTGTTCAAAGAACCCAACTACATGATCATTAATTCTCTACTCATCCTTACAATCTGCTCCATCTATCTTCAGCATCTCAATATTATTAGATCTTCTGTGAGAATTGGCCACCCTGTGAAAAAACTTAGTACATCTATCTCCTTCCTTCAACCATAACGCTCTCGACTTTTGCCGCCACGATATCTCTTCTAAAAGAATGATCCTCTCAAGATCTGCGACCAACTCTATTTTTTTAGTCATTTCATCCTGTGATAAGGACCTGGACTCTTGTATCCTTTCCATTTCAGTGATCTCCCTTGTCTTGGTTTTCTTTTGTTCCCCAATGTCCCCAAAAGACTGACTATTCCACAATTTTAAATCTTGTTTTAAAACTTTCAATTTCCCCGCCAACATAAAACTTGGAGTGCCCTGAAAATGATAAGATGACCACCACTGATTGACCCTATCAACAAAACCTTCCGTTTCCAGCCACATGTTTTCAAACTTAAAATACCTACGTCTTCTTTGAATCCCACCAGAATCCAACATTATTGCCCAATGATCCGAACATAACCTAGGCAATCTTTTTTGCCAAACCTTAGGGAAATGACTTTCCCACTCAGGGGAAATTAAGAATCTATCTAATCAAGACCATGTTTGATTATTAGCCCACGTACATAAACATCCTGTGTAACATCCCGATCCTATATCATTAGAGACAATTACACGGATATTTTATTAGGTTTGATAATTAGGTTATTATTATTATTGTTATTATTATTCTTAGCAGATTTTACATTTATTATATTTGTTATTATTATTATTAATTTAAGATTTTATTGTTATTAGGATAACTATTCTCATATTTTAAGTTCCACGTTTTCCCTCCTCTCCGTCCCGCACGTCTCCTCTCCTATGCATGCACGTCTCTTTCCTTAGGGTTTTATTTTTTTAGGGTGTTCTCTACCACCTATATATATGTTTATACGCTGGATCTTCTGCATGAAGAAAACCTCACGCCGCAGACCAGGAACCACTTCGAGCCTTGCCCAGCCCATGCTCAGCCCCGCTACCCGTAGTGCCGTCGATCTCATTAGACCAAAACAGAAACCAGCGCCGCACGGGTTGATCAGAAGGGCATGACTCTGTTTTACACTCACGGAACAGAGCAAGCCCATGCCATAGCACCGGTCACCTCTCTTCCACACCGAGCTACTTGTTTTGCCGGAAGCCACCATAAAATACGTCGGAACGTTATGCCGAACAGCCCAGAATTTACCGCCACTGCACTGTGACGTTCGGACCAGGAGAAAGCACTACCCAGCCATGCAATACCGTAGTATTAGCGCTGCTCCTCCCCTTGCAGCAACACCACCATCTCCCACGTTCCTCCGCGGCGACTCCATGCTGCTCAGAACACGCCGTTGCCACCACCAGCCACCTTAGAAGACACCGGACCATCCCCAGCCGCGAGGACACGCCGCAGCAGCCACGGACGTGAAGGCCGAAGCCTCTGTTTCGCTTCAACGGTAGCCACCTTGAGGAACGTCGAACCACCGACCAGTCACCACAGAAATTGCCGGACGCCCTTGTTCCGTCGCACCCACTCCCTTCCGGGAAGCCCACTGCCGTCGCCACCCTCCTCTCTCTCTCGGCGGTGTTTCAGCGTGGCAGAGCTCAGTACGTGCTCCTCCCTCTCTCTCGGTTGCACTGCCGCATGGTTCACTCCCTTCGGCGTCGCACCACCACAGACGAGCCCCCAGTCGCGCCGCCGTGACTCCTGCCAGCAACTCAGAACTGCCGCACGTCAGTCTCTCTCGGTGAGCCTTTGCGTCGCGCGTCTCTCTCTCCCGAGCTCTCTGTTTTTCTGCTGCAGAGTATATATATATACGTATTTTGCTTTAGGTTTCAGTTTACTAAGTGTTAGTAGATGATTACAAGTATGCCCTTTCTAATCTAGTATCTTGAAGCAGTGTTTTTTTAAGTATAATTATATTTATAACCTTATGTTTAAGTGTAGGTTAATTATGAATATTAATATGTCATTGTATTGAAGTTGAGTTTATTTTATTAAATAATTTATTAGTCATGAGCTCATTTTATATAAATAGTTAAAGAATTTGAAAGGGGATTTTAAATTAGATTTAATCTTATTTTAACAACGGTTTTAGTAATTTTATTGGGCTTACTGTTTTAAAGGTTAGTTTTTAATTAAATAAATATATTAGTTAAAGGTTCTTTTTAATAAATGTTTAAAGAATTGGAAATATGTTTTAAAGTATAATTTTAAGTCTAATATTTGAGTTAATATTTCTTTTGTCAATTTAGTAAGATTTTAATAAAATTTCTATGTTAAGAATTTATTGGAATTTATTAAGTTCTTATAAGATTTAATAATTATGTTGAGAAATGAAACTTAGTTTAAGAATTTAAGTTTTGTGAATTATTTTAAAGTAGCTCAAGTATTCTACTAAGTTTTAATATGTTATTAGTATTTTAAGTAATTTAAATACTATGAATTATTGATTTTAGTTTGACTATCTTTTAGAATTCCAAATTTAGTTAAGTAAAGTATTATCATTTATTTTAGTTCCAAACAATTTAGTGATAGTTATTTATTGAATATAGGTCTCAAGTTACGAAGTATTATTCAAGAAGAAACGCATCGAGGTAAGTAAATTTGATCATAAATTAGGATCATCACAGTTAGTTTATATGTATGTATTATTCAAGCCAGTTCTTCGATAGCCATTATTTATGAACCGCTCATGTCATATGCAAGCATGTCATCCAGCATAGCATACAATCATGTCATTCCGCATCATGTTTAAATTCAGAAATTATGATTTATGTATGTAATATATCATGCATCTCATGTGTATAAGACACGTAAGCCATCTTAATTTCAAGTGTAAGATAAGTTCAGATCAGTTAATAAGATGGCCATTCAGATGCATGGTACCAATGCAGTCCAGTTTCAGGGTGGTGTGCAAGCCACGAACTCAGTCGTGGTCCACCATAGTATGCTAGAATACTATCAGCAGTTCCCCTTGCTGCAGCGGGATGTGGGGCTGGTGCACAACCTTGCACACAGGGTTAAGTGTGTTGGCCAGTCAGATAAGTAAGATAAATCAGTCAGTTAATTCAGATAATTCAGTCATACATAGCATAAGCATTAACATGAACAGTCATGAATTTTAAGTTCAGCATGAAAGTTCTTATGAAAATTTTATGTTTATTACGTTTTCGTTATGATAGATTTCTTACTGAGTCATCGACTCATTTTAGTTTATTTTCATGTTTTTAATTATCCAGGTAAAGATGTTGATTACGAGCAGGCAGGCCAGGAGTAGAAGGAGCATTTTAGTTTTGTTCAGACTTTTTAAAATAAAATGTGTCTTTTATGACGAATTTATTCAGTTTATTCCTTAAATGTTTTTGGGAAGACATTTTTATTAGACCTTTTATTTCATAATAAATTACTTCAGTTTATTTTTAAATTATGAAATTAGAGAATCGCTTGCCGGATTTATTTTCATGAAAAAAATACGTGACACACCTAGCCTACGGGAAGGGGGTGTTACATCCTGCCATAGGTAGATCCACTAAATTCAACTCAAAAATACATTCCGAAAAATCAGACATAGCTGGGCGCAGTCTTCTATTACCGAAGCTCTCACTAGAGAATCTTGTAACATTGAAATCTCCACCAACACACCATGGAAGATCCCACCAATTGTATAGTCCAGCTAGTTCATCCCACAAAAGTCTACGATCAGTGTCTGAATTTGGACCATTAACCCTTGCGAATGCCCACAAAAATCCATCCGAGACGCTCTTAAACGAGCATGCTACCGAAAATGACCCAATAAACTCCTCCTTTTTCTCCACCACCCTTTGATCCCACATCACCAAAACACCTCCTGAGGCTCCATTAGCTGCCAAATGTACCCACTCCACATGTGTGCAGCTCCATAAACTTCTTACAATTCTTGTGGTGATAGCTTTCAACTTCGTCTCCTGTAAGCAAACAATGTCCGCCTTCCACCCTCTCAACAAGTTTCTTACTTGAAGCCGCTTACTCGGCACATTTAGACTGCGGACATTCCATGAAACTATTTTTGATTTCATTTGGGAAAGGCCAGCCCCTTTCCTTTAGTCCTTTCCCTACTAGAGCTACCTTCAGAGTTCATTGACCAAGTCAACCTCCTAAGCTCACGCTGTTTCTTGGATCCAATTTTCTTTTGTTGTTGATGGCCTGCTTCAATGGCCGTGAGTAATGCCATGAACTGCTCCTCGTAACCTTCACACTTCAAACCCACAATTTCCTGTATATCTTTTACTGTGTTAAAAACCCAATCTGAAGCATTCGACTGATCTGGGTAGAGACACTTCAAAGGGAAAGGATTTTGCATTTGAAATTCCGGTAGTTCCTCCATGTGCTCTTCTCCTAATACCAAACATACTTCCCCAATAGAGTTTTTTAACACCTGAATAAGCCTCTGGGAATTCTCCTCATCCGAAAGGAATAAGTCTTCACTGGCCGAATCCCCATTTTCACTGTCCCTCATAAAAACGACATCGTTAAACGGCTCAAAGGCGCTCGTCGGACCTTCACTACCTCCCCCACACACCGTCGACAGGTTCTGTGCACTCGGAGGAGGAGGAGGAAGTGTACTCGGTGGTGGTGGAAGATCCACTTCTAGGACTGTCGCATTCTGCTTCATCGCCTGCGTGTGCAACCCACCCTCCTGATTAACCAACACCTTCGTCGGCGACTTCTGAGGTTGTCGCGACGAGGATTCTGGCAAGTCCACCGCCTGATTGCGGCGCGGCGACATCTCCCTCGATGACGGCTGCCTTCCTCCCTTCGCAAAAACTGCCTTAGGCCTCCAGACATTTCGGGTCTTAGAATTGGGCCTCCATCTTTGTCCATGAGGGTCTCGGGCCTGTATTGGCCCATACTGGCCCACGCGAGAAGACGAGCCCTTTGTCTTCCCCTCCACCTTTCCTCCCCTTAAACGCCTCGTTTCATCAAACACCAAACCATCCCCGACAATACTCAACAACTTTGCCACTTCCCTCTACAAATTCCCCAATTGCCACTGCACATCCCTCACCATGCAGTGTACCTCCCGCATGTCTCTCTCATACTCTCTTTCCCAAAAGAAGCCCTGAGGTACTCGAGGCTCTTCTTCCCCGCCAGCCCCATTTCTTGGCGCAACGAAGGTCACCGTCGGCGTCAAAGCTTCTTTATATGATTTTAAAAGAGCCACATTCCCCCACTGCCTCCTCTGAACATCATCACCCTACCCAGCTCTCTTTCTAACCACCTGGATAGCCTCCCTCAACACCTCCCTCATTCTTCTCCATCCCCTTCCTCCCTCTTCTTCAGGAATAAAAATGAGACTACGGCGACCCCCTTCAACATACACCGCAACCTCCAAGAATCTGCCACGTTTATTGGAGCATCTCTGCTTAATGAAACTCCGGTAACCCTCCATTATTGACGAGTAATAATCTTTTTTAACACCCATCTCACTCTCCTCCAAAACTCTCTCAAGCCACTGCGCAGTGCTCAAACCCATCAACAACTCCTGCTTAAACCTCCTACCTCTCTTAGTGATACCTACGAGACCTTCTCTCATGACGGAAAAAATCTCTGATTCAATGACAAGCTCCCAAGAACTTCCCATACTAGTCATCGACAATGGAGTTAATAAAAACTAACCACCATCCTTGACGGCAACAGCAATGCAAATTTTTTACTTTTTTCTCCAGATGATACCAGTCTAAATTCCAACTGGACTACATGCTAATCACCATAAGGAACTACCACCATAGACGACCCAACACCAGAAGCAAGACACAAGAAAACCAAGAAAAGAAAAAAGTGTACGGAGAGAAAAGTAGAGATAGTCAAGTCTAACCAATAACATAGGTTGCCTTCCTCTAGAAACAAGAAAAATATAGGATTGTGCTTTTTGTTGCACCAGCATAGTCTAAACAATATAATGAGGAAAAAAATCACTTTTGCCTCTCTGAACTGCATAGCAGCACAACAATCAAACAATCTCTTGGACCCTCCCTCTGTGTGTGTGTGTGTGGGTGCGGCCATCTGTTGAGGTTCCTTTGTCTCCAAGATACCCATTCCTTTTTTTCCCAAGTGGAGAAGTATTATAAGCTTTGAATGGAAGCCCCGGTAAACGTCGGCACTAACTCTAACTGACCTAAGGTAGCAAAATTCCTTGGCTCCCCATTCCCAAAACTCATTCCGCCTCCCTTTTCTTTCAAGAAAATCATTCTCTTTCTTCCCTCCCATAGGCTTGATCGCACGCTATAGCTCCCTCAAGCCCATCCCTTCCATTTCCTTTGTTCTCTCCCTATTTGGTTACTGCAAAAATGATTACTTGAAATGGGGTACAGTTGCTAGAGCTGCTAGAGTTGAAGAAATATTCAACATAAGATCAAGAGTGAGGTCACCAAGGAGGGAAAAGAGTTCCAGTTTTAGTTCACAACATACTCCTAATTCCTAATGAAGGGGAGGGAGGCTTAATTTAGATGAAGTCGATGAGAAAGAAAACGAGGTTTACAAATCTTTTTTATGCCGAGGAATCCCAGAAATTGTGCATACACAACATGTCTTTTACCCAGTTTTTTATTTTTTATTTTTGTAAGTATGTCTTTTACCCAGTTAAACCTCGTACCTGTATAATGCATCCCATTACACAGATAAGGCAAATCATCGGCTTTCTCACCAATTGGGCGTGACCCCTAGAAATTGTTTGCACCCAAGGGTCCAAACTTTAGATCTAGGAGAAGCATACCACTAAGACAAAAGCCCTTACCAGTTGAGCCAACCCTAGGGTTTACGAGAATTACAAATCTTTTGATTACAATAACAATGATCCTATGCTTAATGATGAGGAACTAGTTCATTCTTTCAATACATTATGAGTAGTTACGAAGTAAGGGGTTGAGTAGGAATGTTATTATCGATCAAAAATGTTTTGAGTTTAAGAAGATAAATGCAAGGTGGTTGAGAATCACTAAGAGCAGCTGGCGTGCTGTGAAGTTTATCTCTTTGGACCAAAAATCTTTGGGTTGGTTGGCTGCCATGTGAAGGAAGGTGCAGTTTTTAAGGGGACTTCTGGTTTTCTTAGATCGCGTAGAAATGGAACTCAGGTTTTGGTTGTGCAGAGGCAGCCCAACTTGTTTGGGAATTTTTTATCCGTATCAGAGTTTGGTCAAGAGAAGCGGCGTGGCTTACTTGGAATACCGGAAGGGAGGAAAGGGGTGGGGTAGAGAAATTTTGGGGAACTATTGATGGAAGTAGCTGCAACCTCCTTTGTTTCGGGAAGAAATAACAGAGGGAGTCTGCCATGGCTACCTCTTCCTCCGACGCAGAGGCACCATGTCTTTCCTTCATACAGAGAAGCATTAGCACCGAAACCTACTGGGAGGTCAGGAATTATTTCCTCTTTGGTGATGGAGCAGTTCTGCGAAGATGATGGCAGGCGTGTGTCGGGGCTGGCATTTGGAAACTCTAATGCATGCGTTGGTGGAGATGGAGACGCAGAGGGTACATTGCAAACTAACATTTGTTTTATAAAACGGTGTGTTAAGGAAGGGATGCAGAGGGACTTCGGTGATGGATTGGGGCTTAAGGGAAAGCAAGTGGTTTCAAGTGGGCCTCATACACAGGCTGGGCAAGTGGCCCAGAGGTCTTGTACGCAGGTCCAACCGGCCCAGCAGTCCCATGGGCTTAAGTTTAAGAATGGGGCTTCAGTTGGGCCTCACCCATTACCCGTTCAAGTGGCCCAGAGGCCTAATAAGCAGGCCCGGCCCGTGTTGCCTGTATGGAGACGGAGGGATGCAAACAGTGACATCCCAACATCGTCGTCGTGCGGGCCTCAACCCTCAACGCCGACGATGGGTTAGGGATCAGTATCGATGACGGTGGGTCAGCCGGCAAGGTCTGGGGTATCGAAGGAGGTGTCGGCAAAGCCCAGAGATGCGAACTTGAGTTTTTAGAACGACACAATGACGACGACGATGGCACAGAAACCACCGTATGAGGCGTTCAGAGACTTCTATGTCTCTTTGGTATCGTTTGAAGGTTGGATGGTGTCGGCAGAGCCCATGGTATCAGAGGATGTGTCGGCAGAGCCCAGAGATGCGAACTTGAGTTTTTGCAATGCTGAGAACGACACGTTGACGACGGCCGTGGCACAGAAATCATCGTATGAGGTGATCGGAGATTTCTGTGTCTCTTTGGTACCGTTTGTCACGCCAGAACATGGTAAGGGGACTCTAATAGGCACGCCCTATTTGAAGATTAATGGTTTTGCTGGGGATTTAATGGGGGATTGCACTAGAAATGAATCTGAAGTTGAGATGAGGACTTCTGATAATTGTTTGGTATTCAGAGGTGAAGATGATTGTTCTAGAGGCTCAGGTGCAGGTTTGGACTTGCATTTGGCTTTGATTGATAAAGATTGTGTTGGGGAAGAGGGAGTTACTATAACCCCGCTATGTTCACTCCCTCCCAGCTCTAAACTTGAGAACTGTCCTTCAAACTGGGTTTTTAAAAAGGTGGAAGAATTACAGGCTATTTTTGGGGTGTCCTGCGAAGGCTATGAAGAACAATTTAAGGCCCTTGTTGTGGCTATTGAAGCTAATCGTTCAAAGTCAGCCTCTAAGCGGGATAGGGAACTTAGAAGGCTAACTTGCTTCATTAACCATGATGTGAAGGAAGGGAGTGGCGGAAGAGATAGATTGAAAGGGAGGGGCAATTTATGTTTACATGAAGCCTAAGATCATATCATGGAATGTGCAGGGGCTCAATGATCGCAATAAACGCCTCCGTATCAAATCATTATTGTGGATGTGAAAGGGTGATGTGGTGTGCTTTCAAGAAACAAAGTTGCAACTTATTGATAGAAGTATTGTGCGGAGCCTATGGGGATGCTCGTATGTGGGTTGGTTGAGGCGATTGAGGAGTGTATTGGAGTCTTACTTGGCCTTTGAGGGTGCCTCAGGCGGAGTGTTACTCATGTGGGATAAAAGATTGGTTGAGGCAATTGAGGAGTGTATTGGAGATTTCTTAGTAACGACTCTTTTCAAAAATGTTGTTGATGGATGGGAATGGGCTTTTGTAGGCACATATGGCCCTAATGTGGATAGGGATAGAAGAAGGTTGTGGGAGGAGTTGGCGGGCCTACATTTCGTTTGGGATGTGCCGTGGTGTATGGAGGGTGATTTTAACGTAACTCGCTTCCCTAGTGAGCGATCAGGGCATTATCAAAATTCTATGGCTATGAAGGAGTTTTCAGAGTTCATCTTTGATCTGGAACTTATGGATCTTCCATTGGTAGGGAGTGAGTATACTTGGTCAAATGGTCAGGTTTGGTCCAAATTGGATAGATTTCTTGTCTCTCCGTCATGGGAAGCTCACTTTCTGGAAGTCTATCAGAAACGGCTAGCTCAAGTCAGCTCAGATCATTTTCCTATTACTCTTAGAGTGTGGGGGTATGAACAGGGGTTGCCAGTCTTTTAAGTTTGAAAACATGTGGCTTTTAGTGGATGGATTTGTAGAGATGGTGCATGCCTGGTGGTCAACATATCAGTATTTAGGCACTCCAAGTTTTATTCTTGCAAGTAAATTGAAGGTGTTGAAGAAAGACATAAAGAAGTGGAACTTGGAAGTTTTTGGCCACACTGACAATCAAAAGTCGACTTTGTTGGAGGAATTGCAGCAGATAGAGGGTAAGGAATTTTTGGGTGATATTTCGGAGGAGGTGTTATTGAGGAAGGCCAAGGTGATCGCAAATTTGGAGAGGGTTTTGCTGTCGAATGAGATTTCTTGGTGTCAAAAATCCAAGGCCCTTTGGTTGAAAGAAGAAAAGTGTACAAAGTATTTTCACAAAGTAGCTAACTCACATCGGCGTAGCAATACTATCGAGTCGCTATACTCAGGTACTCAGGTCTTATCCTCTCCTTCCGAACTAGAAAATCATATTGTGCATTATTGTGAGGCCCTTCTCACGGAATCGGCTAGCTAGAGGCCGAAGCTTGATGCATTGTCTTTCGAGGCAATTGATTCTCAGAGTACGAGTGTTTTGGAGAGACCTTTTGATGAAGATGAGATTTATAAGGTTATTTCTGGTATGGCTAAGGATAAAGCACCGGATCCGGATGGTTTTTCAATGGGTTTCTTTCAAACTTGTTGCGACATTGTAAAATGTGATGTTTTGCAGGTTTTTAGTGAATTTCACTCTTTACAAAAGTTTAAAAAATCCTTTAATGTGACGTTCATTGCATTCATTCCTAAAAAGCATGGGACTTCGATTATTGAAGATTTTTGCCCTATAAGCCTGGTTTGTAGTGTTTATAAGATTATTTCAAAGATTCTTGCTAACCGGTTAAGTCCTGTGTTGGATCAAATCATTTTCAAGTCCCATACCACATTTATTCAAGGAAGACAAATTCTTGATTCGGTACTTATTGCAAATGAGTGCTTGGATCATAAATTGAGGGAGGGAGGTTCAGGTATCCTGTGCAAGTTTGATATGGAGAATGCCTATGATCATGTGAATTGGAATTTCCTGTTATATCTCTTGGGAGGTGTGGTTTTGGTGATAGGTGGATTTCTTGGATGAGTCATTGTATTTCTACCGTCCGGTTCTCAGTTCTAGTTAATGGTACACCTGTTGGTTTCTTTGATAGATCTCGGGGCTTGCGACAAGGAGATCCACTATCTCCTCTCTGAGCCAAATGGTACAGTCTACTGTTGGTGGAGGTTTCTTATCTAGGTTTCAGGTGGGTAATGGCACTGGTGGTTCCATCATCTCTCATCTTTTATTTGCAGATGATACTTTACTTTTTTGTGAAGCAGATAGCAACCAGATCCAAACTTTACGAGCATTGTTACTTTGTTTTGAAGTAGTGTCTGGGCTCAAGGTGATTCTTGGTAAGTTTGAGATGGTTCCGGTGGGTGCAGTTTTTAATATCCTCAGTCTAGCTAGCCTTTTAGACTACAATGTGTCCTTTCTACCAATGAAATACTTGGGTCTTCCTTTGGGAGCATCTTTTAAGGCTAGAGCTATATGAGATGGGGTGGTGGAAAAGATAGAGACTAGGTTGGCTGGATGGAAACGAATGTATTTATCAAAAAGTTGTCGCCTCACTCTATTGAAGAGCACCCTTACTAACCTTCCCACATATTTTTTATCTCTATTTATGATGCCTGTAGGGGTGCTTAGATGGAAGACAGTTTGTGCTCCAGTGGTGTATGGGGGGTTGGGAGTGAGTGATCTAAGAACTTCTAATAAAGCCTTACTGGGGAAATGGCTTTGGAGATATTATTCGGAGGAGGGATCATTATGGAAAGAAATTATTAACGTTAGACATGAAGTTGCTTGGGGCGGTTGGTGCTCCAATGAAGTGCGAGGGGGGCATGGTGTGGGTTTATGGAAGTTTATAGGGGGGTGGCCTTGTTTCGAAAAACACATTCGGTTGGTAGTTGGAGAGGGTAATCGAATTAGTTATTGGCAGAATGTGTGGTGTGGAGAATATGCATTGGAAAGGACTTTTCCGGCTCTCTATTGTATTGCAACTAATAGGGAAGCTTCATTGGCGAATATGCGGTTTTTTTCTCATGGCGCTCACCAGTGGAATGTACTTTTTAATAGAGACTTTCATGATTGGGAATTATCTAGTGTATCAGATTTTTTCAGTCTACTATATTCCATGGGGACTCCTACGGCATAGCACGACATATTGAAATGGAGAAACAAGGATCATAAGACATGTACGGTTAAGGCGTATTATAAAATCTTGACAACACAGGATCCTATTCCATTTCTTTGGAAGAATATTTGGAGGTCTCAAGTGCCTTCAAAAGTAGCATTTTTTGTATGGAATGCTGCTCTTGGGAAAATCTTGACCACGGACAATTTAAGGAAGAGGGGATGTATTGTGATGGATTGGTGTTCCATGTGTAAAAAGCATGGAGAAACTGTGGATCACCTCTTATTGCATTGTGGGATGAGATCTTCCAAATGGTTGATATTGCTTGGGTTATGCCTTTGAGGGTGGTGGATTTGTTGGGGTGTTGGAGGAAGATGCAAGGTTGTCATCAAATGGCTACAGAGTGGAAGATGATTCCGTTGGCCATCATGTGGTGTATTTGGGCGAAACGGAATGTGCGATGTTTTGAAGACAAGGAACTCACAATGGCGGAACTGAAGAATTTTTTCTTTCACACTTTAATGCTTTGGTTTTCTGCTATTTTACTAAATGGGAACAATGTTTATGATTTCCTATCTTTAATTTATCGCTCTTAAAATGTATTTAGGGGTTTTTCTGTATACTTCATGTGTACAAGGGCTACGCCTACTTCATTCATATCAATAATATCTATCTCTTATAAAAAATAAATAAATAAATTATGAGGAACATTATATGCCTTGGGATTTCGTTGCATTGTTCTTACTATATGTCAATATCAACAATTCTTGTACTTTGGTATTGCCTTTGGGGCATATTTTGATTCTTTTATGTACTTTATTTTGATTATGACCATTTCATGGTTGTGTATATTTTATAAAACACAAGATAATTATATAAATTCAATGTTTAAATGATATGTAATTAGTTTATCACTTGATTGTCATATTGCATGAGACTACTCAATTGAATTTATAGGCTAAACGGATTCCTTTCTTATTGTTTGTGTATCTTTTTTTGTTGTTTTTATGAATATGTTTTATAATACCCTTTTTCTTAAATGTTTGTTTTACTTCAATCAAATGCACACTTGCACTTTGCACTTAGGGCCCGGGATCTAGCTGATGTTTGCACTTAACTGCACCCGAGGCTTTTACCAAGAATGGGCCCAAACCATCTAATCAGTCAAGGCATCTAATTTCCATGTATTGATCATGGGTACACCAGTCATACCCTTTTATAATTAACTATCTACAGTAAACTCATTTACCCATATCAAAGTAACATTAACCAACAAGAAATTACCATAGTCCCCTAAAATAGTCTTAACAAAAAGCAAAAAAATTAAAACAAAACACCAACTAAAAGTGCTCAACATTGTCCAAAAGTATTAACTCCATACAAAAACCATTAGTTTTCAATTATTTTTTACAATAATATCACCCAAGAAGTACCAGAAGCTGGAAGTTACTTTAAACCAGTATGGGACACACAAAACATTGGAAATTCCCTTCTATGTACTCCTAAATAAAACAATAGTGCAAATTAAATATTCATTTTATAAACAATGCTAGACGCAACGAATCCGTCATCAATGTAAACTAAATGGGTCAAAACCATATAAATGTCAATACTTACATGCCGAGCAAGAATGTAACAGAATTGCTTCTTTCGTAGCAGATCATCACATAATGTAAACACCTGCTTCACATACTGCAGAGAGATACTTTAGCTATTAGAACCAAACCATACCGATAATTTCGAGTATTGCATAACATATTTGGTCGAGCGTGCAATAATATTTGCTAGTAACGTGTAGCTTTAAAACTCCAATCAATGAATAAGCCTAAATCCTCCAGCCACTCTTCAAATAAATGCACAGAAACATCATTCACAATCATATAGTCAAGAAAGGATGGATTAAAATGCATTGAAGTCGTTTTTTTTTTCCTTCAATAAGTAATGCATATTTAATTCTGACGAAGTACAGACCTGCATGTTATCCAGATAGAGGGCAATCTGAAGCGCATTTGGATACTCTTCAAATTTTACATAGATCGTGTAGGCAATATCGAGAACCAACATATCATCAGGGCCAGGGAGGTATCTGCAATATGTTGCAATGTTAAATGTCATCATAGCAGAGAGACAGAGAGACAGAGAGATCAATACAAAAAAACCCCCAAGGAAAAAGCTAGTGATTTATTTAGCATATGTGATAATAAATGTAGAGTGTTGGTGTAGCATTTGATATATGACAGAAGATATATGATATTATTTTTTTGTACATATAACAACCTGTTCCTTCTTGATCTTTAATGAGAAGCAAAATAGTTAAAAACTTTATGAATTAGGGTGTCCCAAATCCTTGAATGAAAGCAAGGACTCATCGGACGTCAATTGTTTAGACAATAAGCATGTATCCTATGCCTATACCAGTTGATCACTTCAAAGACTACACTAACACAAAACATTGCACTTATCAATGTTCTTTTCAGTCCAAATGCAAGTATATATTCTCTTGTTCCATGATGTGGAACCTCACCAAACAAGACCCTTCAGAACCACCCCAGGGGAATAAACTCCAAAACCACCGTGTATTAGGTAATCCAAGGGAACTTTTTTCTGAAAGTTAAAATAAAATTTTATTGAATCGTAAATAGGCATGACCTAAGTACACAAGAGAAAACACCTAGTTACAAGTTAGGAACTAGAAATGGATACAAGAAATTTATGAAAACTAGCCCCATTAAATGGTGAATTTGCTGGATCAATATCTCCAAAAAATTATGAAAAATCCCACTTACCTTGCTGAACTTGTGAGGTAGAGACATGTCCTTTTGAAATTCGTATTGTCCACATGCTCAATTAAAAGATCAAGGTCTTCAACCTGGCAATCATCAGATATTACATATTCCAAGTTTGGATAATCACCAACAAGAGAAAAAAACTAAAAAAGGGAGTGGGAAGGTGCAACTAAAGAAGAAGATCAAAAGAGCAACTCTGCTTAGTACCTCCATTAGAAGATCAACAGCTTCAGGTTCCGCATTGTGCTGCAGAGCAACAAAATTTATTAAAAAAGAAAAAACAATCCCTATAGCAATATAACATGCTACTGAATGGGAATCATACCTTCATGTGAAAAGCAACTATTTGTTGAACAAGTTCCATAAGATCATCGATTGGAGCTTCTTCAATCTGTTAGTGTAAAAAAAACATATAAATATAATCATACTTGAAAACAAGCTCTTGAAAATCCAATATGAACCAAAATACTTGAAAAAGTATTTATCAATGCATATCCCACTACAATCCACAGATACTAGGAAAAAAGGTGGAATGAACACCAACAATGTAATACAACTCCAACACCATGCCACATAATACATAACATCAAAGTCATGGAAAAAAGCATATTCGTGCATGATCTTATAGAAGAAAGTCAAGAACTTCAATGTTGCTGTAAATGCAAATGATTAGAGAGCACTTGTTACCAATTAAACGAGAAGACTGAGAACAATCCCAGGACCTGAAACCAGAAACTTATCCTTGCATTTAATAAAACTGATTCCTTACCTGTCGTTTAGCATACTCTTGTGCAATTTCTCCAGCTAAGTTCCTGATTACAAAAACATCAAACACTAGTGAGGATAACACTTAATTATATAGATTGTACTTCAATGGCTACTAATTAAAAAAAAGTTCTAGAACCTAACTCATAAGGAAACCACACCAAATCTAATTAATAATGAGCTATGTCCACCTTAACACCCAATGCTGACCAACATTTTTTTTAATCAGATGTTTTGTGCATGTGCATTACATAGTGGGTATAAATTATAACAATCGATATAAAAATTCTGTGATGCCTCACCTCACATACTCATGGCCCCATGAGCCAATCTCGCCTTCTGAACCCAACAATCTGTACTTTAGGCTCTCCTGAAAGGGTGGCAGCACGCGAGCACGCAATTAAAAAATACAGAGATATTCTTTTCTTGACAAGAAATAATCATGTCATTAAAAACACTAAAATGTGAAACATGCATGACAAATGAAGCAGCCCATACAAGATAAAAATAAAAAAAGGAAGAAGAAGAAGAAAGGAACCAATCACCAAAGACAAAATACTAATCTTAAACCCCAAAACAACTATGCATACCCTTTCACCCTCTGCAGACATGGTGAGCGCCAAAACTGATAGTATATCTGCCAAGTACGTCTGTAGTCAACAAGAATTTATAAGATTATATATTTTTTATAGGTAATCAAGAATAGTGCAATTCAATTTATAAGATTAGACATGAAATGATGCTAAATGGACAGTGTCTAACCAAATAGGTTACCTTCAAATCTGAATCCTGCATTGTCTCATAATATGCTTTCAAAGTTCCATAGTGTGGACGAAGAAACTTCAATGGCTTTGGCACTGAGGTCATGGAGCTAGTAGAAGTTCGAATTTCCTGTCTACAAGATAAAATTTTACACGCCGTCAAGCCACTCCATATGACATACATAATGCAAGCATTGCTACTCGCAATTCCCACACAGATTGTCAAAAGGATCACTGCTATCCAAAGGGCTGCTGGAGAAGGGAACAACTAAAACCAGCTTGCTGCAACTTAGACCATCCATCTCAAGTGTCCTTGATTCGCCACTCACAAATGCATTTTTCTCATGACCGATAAAATATTACTAAAATTTGGGAAAAATACATAAGCCCCTTAAACCACCACACCATTAGCAATCACTTCCAAACTATCAATTTTTGCAATCATCCGCTGAAACTACAAAATAGTTGTAATGTACACCATTTTCCTTTTAGAAGTCCATTTTGCCTAACAATTTTCAAAATACAATACAAACCTACTAACTAAAAAAATTAAAAACGAAGAAAGAGAAAGAAATAGTTGTATCTTTTTTCTATTGTTTTATGAATTTTCTAATTAGTGATGGGAGGGAATATTTTTTTACATAAGGGATGTATTGCAATTGAAATTGATAGCTTGGGAGAATGATTGCATATTGGGTGGTAGTTTGAGTCAGTTTTGCATATTATCCCTTAGAAATTTAGAAAGTGGCCTTTAAAAATTTCAAAAGGGGCCACTTTCCAAATTTCTAACTTCGTCAATGGAAGGGAGATATAATTTTCTTACAGGAGACAAAGCTAGAATATATTACAAGAGGGTTAAATCGGAGTATGTGGAGATGTCAAGATGTTGGATGGTCTTACCAACAATCAAAAGGGGCATCTAGGAGTGTTATCTAGAGATTTCTTGAAAGTGAAGGAGATTTCTTGGAGACAAAAATCAAGGGCACTATAGTTGAGGGAGAGGGACAAGTGCACAATGTTCTTCCACCGAGTGGCTAATTTGCATAGAATTATACAATTGAGACAATGGTGGTGGATGGAGTAATTTCCTCCGACCAATTAGCCACCAAGAATCACATTGTATAGTGTTTCAAGCACCTTCTATCTGAACAATATGCATGGAGACCAAGAGTGGATGGCTTAATTTTTGAGATTATAGACCAACAAGGTTCAAGGCGGCTTGAGAGACCAATAAGAGGTTCGCAAAGTATTCCAAAGCATGGTCAGTGACAAGGCTCTTGATCCTGATGATTTCACTTTGGCGTTCTTCCAAGTTTGATGCAGAGTGATTAATGATGATCTAATGAAGTTGTTTCAAGAGTTTCACACAAATGAAAGGTTTGATAAAACTACTTTTCATGGCTCTTGTTTCAAAAAAGGTTGGGATAGTGGATGTTTAAGATGATCGCACTATTAGACTTGTAAATGAGGTGTATAATATCTCGTCCAAAGTTTCGGCGAACCGATTGAGCATGGTGGTAGAAAACCTAATATCAACACCCCAAATTGCATTTTTGTCAAAGGTATACAAATTCTAGACTAAGTATTAATTGCGAATGAATGCTTGGATGATAGACACAAGTCTAGAGAACTTGAGATACATTGGAAGTTAGACATAGAGAAAGCCTATGATCACATCAATTGAAATTTCTTGCTTTATTTGCTTTCGAGGAGTGGCTTCGGGGAGAAATGGCATTCTTGGATAGCGTTTTGTATTTCTATTGTTTGCTTTTCTATCGTGGTGAATGGTCTCCGATGGGTTTCTTTGACAAAGGGATCCACTCTCTCCACTACTTTTAATAATTGTCATGGAAGCTCATAGTAAGATGATCTCAGGTCTTGCAGATGGTGGCTTTCTCTTAACTACTGTTTAGATAGTGAGTTGAGATAAGATGAGAGTTGAAAGTTGAACAAAATATTGTTATAATATTATTTTTAATATTATTATTCACTTTTTATTTGAAAAAAATTGAATTATTTATTATATTTTGTGTGAGAATTTAGAAAAGTTGTAATAATGAGATGAGATGAGATGAAACACTTTTTGCATCCAAACAGGGCCTTAGCCTTCTCGATGGGCTCTCTTGTTATCTCTTAGGTATTATTTCTCGATAATACTCTCATTTTTCGTGGGGCACAATCTCAGCGGACACTTCTTCTATGCTTTAAAGTTCTCTGTTTTTATACTAAATCTATCAAAGTTTGAATTAGTCCCGGAGTGAGATGTTAGTAATGTGGCGAACTTGGCTAGTCTTTTGGGATGTAGGGTACCTTCCTTATCCATGAAATACCTTGGCTTACTGTCAGGTGCCACCTTTTAGTCAGTGGGTATTTGGATGTTGTGATTGAAAGGGTGGAATGTAGGCTGGCTACAAAGGTTGAAAGCAACTTTCTTCATCTTAACAACTTATTTAGGAAAGATCTTACTATAAATAACCTAACAAAACGTTGGATCATGGTGTTGGGTTGGTGTTGAATGTGGAAGAAAAATGAGGAAACGGTAGATCAGTTGTGTCACGATACAATTGAGGTGGGTGTCATGACACAATTTTTTTTTTTTTATAAGTAATAATATTATTCAAAGAAATAGGCATAAGCCCAAGTACACAAGACGTATACAAAGGAAACACCTACAACTTCCAAAAACGAAATGAAACTAACACCAGAAAACTAAAACAAATGCAGAAAATTATCCTCCATTACAAAAGCTTTAACCCAAGAACTCAAAGTAGTCAAGAAGATATCCCTAAGCTCTCCCAATGAGCGTTCTTTATCTTCGAAGCATCTCTCATTTCTTTCAAGCCAAATGCACCACATAAGACAAGGAGGAATCATCTTCCAAACTCTCGCCGCCTTCTTACAGCCCTTCAAACCCTTCCACCCTACCAACAGATCCACCACATCTCTAGGCATTACCCAATGTAATCCTGTCCAACTCAAAATCTCATTCCACAAGAATCTTGTCACTTCGCAGTGAAGAAATAGGTGATTTACTGATTCTCCGTCCCTTTTACACATAACACACCAATCAACAATAAACAAACCTCTCCTTCTAAGATTATCAGTAGTCAATACTTTACCCAAAGATGCCGCCCAACAGAAAAAATCAACCTTAGAGGGAACTTTCACTTTCCAAATGTTTTTCCAAGGAAACACACAACTACTAAAGTTTTGGCAAAATTCTATAATAAGTTGAGACTGAAAACATAGCATTTCCAACAGGAATCCACACCATGCTATCCTCTCTTTCAAGCACCAACTTTGAACTGTAGAGTTTAACTAACAAAGCCTTAAGTTCATCCACTTCCCAGTCATTAACGTCCCTTGTAAAAATGATATTCCATTCAACCTTATTGTTACTACTACAGTAAGAATCATAAATAGTTTTTTTTTTTTATAAGTAGTAAGAATCATAAATAGTTGCATTATGATCCCTAGCAATTCTGAAAAGGGTAGGAAATTCTAGCTTGAGAGCAGTGTCCCCACACCACAGATCATGCTAAAAGAGAATCCTCTTACCATCTCTCACCTTCAATCTGAAATTATTTTTTTTATATAAGTAAAACAAGAATTTATTAATATACCAAATATCGAATATAGAGAAAATGCCCTAATTATGTAGGCACATTAGAAACTAGGAAAACATGAAGGTCCATGCTATTAAAGTCTATAGCAATGGCCCAAGTACAAAGAGTCCTAAAGAAAAACAATTTAAGCTCCTCTAAAGATCTCTCTTTGTCCTCAAATGTCCTCTCATTGCGCTTTTGCCATAGACACCACATAATACAGATAGGGATCATCTTCCAAACTGCTTTGATCTGTCTCACCTCACGAATCGAAGTTGTTTCCGGCATAACCCACATTAACTCCATTTTTTTAAACACCTCGTCCCGAAGAGTCCTGGCTATCTCACAGTGTAAAAGTAAATGATTTACCGACTCACCCCCGCTTTTACACATACAATACCAGTCTGCAATAATTATCCTCCTCTTTCTTAGATTATCCGTAGTGAGAATCTTACCCAACGATGCTGCCCATACAAAGAAAGAGGCTTTGGGAGGAGCCTAATGACGCCAAAGCCTTTTCCAAGGAAACTGTATCTCTGGAGCTTGTGTGAGAACCTTATAAAAAGAGCGAACAGAAAACACCAATTTCCTTGCAGGACACCACCACAACCCATCTTCCTGCTGGATATTTCGACGAACAGAATAAAGGAGGCTATAAAAATCTACAAAACTCTCCATCTCCCAATCCTGTGCCACTCGGTTGAAATTGATATTCCAATGGATGTTTCCACCTGAGACTTCCATAACCTCCGCCACTGTGGCATCTTTGGTACTTGCAATCAAGAAAAGAGACGGAAACAGATCTTGTAGAACACTGTTATTACACCAAGGATGGAGAAGGAATCCCATCCTTTTCTAATAAATTTCCACAAACTAACCCCATAAGCTCCACTAGCTACATTAGTACACCAACCTCCCCACAATCTTCCATATTTCACTTCTATCACATTTTTCCAAAGAGCTTTACTCTCCAATTGATATCTCCAAAGCCATTTCCCAAGTAAAGCTCTATTAAAAACCCTTAAATCTTTAATCCTCAATCCACCACAATCCAGTGGTTGACAAACCTTCTTCCAACTAACCAAGTGAAACTCTCCATTGCCTCCCCATAAGAAATTTCTAAATAAACTCTCAATCCTCTTTTCAACTCTTGCCAGAAGAGGAAAAAGAGAAAGGAAATTGGTGGGCAGGTTGGACAAAGTGCTATTTATAAGAGTTAGTCTTCCCCTCTTAGACAAGTAGATCATCTTCCAACCCGCTAACCTCTTTTCAATTTTTTCAATCACCCCATCCCATATGTTGACAGCATTAAAAGAGGCTCCCAAAAGAAGCCCAAGATACCTCAAAGGCATAGAAGAAATTCTGCACCCCAGTAAATTAGCCAAGTCTGATAAATTCTGAACATCACCCACAGGAACAATTTCAGACTTCGATAAATTAACTCTTAACCCCCAAGCAGCTTCAAAACACAGCAAAAGTGCTCTTAAAGCACAAATATTATCCGAATAAGGCTCACTAAAAATCAAGGTGTCATCAGCAAATAACAAATGAGAGATCTTTAAACTGTTCCTAGTCTCATTACCCACCACAAAACTGGACAGGAAATTACCCTCCATAGCCTTCTCAAGCATTCTACTCAAGGCGTCCATAATCATAACAAAAAGAAAGGGGAAAATGGGATCGCCTTGCCTCAAACCGCGAAAACTACAAAAGAAACCAGCTAGTTCTCCATTCACCAAAATAGAAAATTTTGAAGTAGAAACACAATGCTTAATCCACGAGCACCATTTAACACCAAAACCAAATCTCCTCAATAAATAATTAAGAAAATCCCAACTTACATGGTCATAAGCCTTTTCCATATCCAATTTAATAAGAATACCAGCTTTCTCCACCTTCAACCTACTCTCCAAACATTCACTAGCAATTAAAACAGAATCTAAAATCTGCCTACCCCTCACAAAAGTATTTTGAGATGGTGAAATTATCATCTCCATCACCCTACTCAAGCGATTTGCCAGCACCTTAGAGATAATTTTATAAATGCCATTCACCAAACTAATAGGCCTAAAATCTCTAATCTCCACGGCCCCTACCTTTTTCCGAATTTACCTTGGTGGAATTTAATTACCTTTGTGATGATCGAAGCCTTAGAGACACATTTTCAGAGTTATTTGATATCCCACGAGCGAAGGATGCTTCAGTAGCTGAGCTCTTGGATTGCCCTAGCAGCTCCCCTCAATGGATAGCACAAGATTGGGGGTTGGATGTCATCATTGTGTTCTTTGCTTTATTGTATTCCACAAGAGTGACACAATGGGAACTATGGACAAGATCAATTGGAGTCCCTCTAAAAAAGGTAGATTCACTATTACATCGTTCGATCAGAATTTGACTAGCCAAGTCATGAATGCATTTCGATGCTAGAAGATATGGAAGACTAAAGCTCCTTTGAATGTAGCTTTCTTCATCTTAACAACTTCTTTAGGGAAGATCCTTACCATAAATAACTTAACAAAACGTTGGATCATGGTGTTGGATGTGTAAGAAAAACGAGGAAAGTAGATCAATTGTGTCCACATTGCGAGGTGGACAGAACCATGTGGAATATTTGTTTTGTGGGAATGGGCTTAACATGGGGGTCATGCCAAGAAGGCAAGTGGATTTCCTAGCAAGTAGGAGTGGTCTCCAAGGCAATCCACAAGTAACTACAATTTGGAAGATGGTCCATATGTATGTCCCGGTGTATTTGGAGGTAGAGAAATCATAGAAGCTTTGACAACCAAAAGAGGACAATGGATGAATTGAAAGCTTTCTTTTTAAAAACCTTGTTCCTTTGGGTGGGGACAATAGATTTTAATGGGCTTAATTTCCAAGAGTTTCTTATTTCGGTTGTATATCCTAGTTAGGTACTACTCATGTATTCGTCTTGTAGACTTGGCTATGCCTATTATTATGAACAAACTTCTTGTTGCCTATCTAAAAATATTCTAACAACAATTTAATAATCATGGTCAACTGCTAATTTCTTTTTCTAGCCTTCTTGCATGGCAAGGACCTTGCAAATACCTTTCCACTTTCCATTTTATGTTAACCATGAATAGGAACATGGTGTAGAAAGCTCAAGTTTGGTGCTTCTATTGTGCATATAATGCATTATAGCTCTAAGTTCTTATGTTCTCCTCTATAAATAGATGTTAATCGGTCGATAATTTAAAAAGAACATAAATGGGCTGAAGAAGAAGATCATAGAGTAAGATCCCTAAAATTCTTGCCCAAACTCTAGGGCCTAGAGTGAGAAAGAGATACATGAAATGGGTCCCACAAAATATCTCCCAGAGTTTTAAATGGTCAATAAATGTTATGTCTATCTCTCTTTTCACTCTAGGTCCTACGGTTCGGACAGAAATTATAGGGAACCTAAATCCAAAGATCTTGAGGATTTTTCTTTTCAGCTTAAATCTAGGTAATTCACTTGGTGGTCCATTGCTTTAATCATTTACTTAATTACACTCTGCTTTCAACATTAAATGTAGTACAAAATTTGAAAAGAAACTTGAGCTTTATCATATTTCACCTCAACACCATTTCTCACCCTCTAGGATTATGTATGCCACATCGAACAAACCAAACTGATCAACCTAAATGACTGCCATCGGACACAAGATTTCATATGCATTTAGAAAGATTCTTTTCTCATACAATGAGCGATTCTTCTCCTTTCAAGGTTCCAAGTTAATATAAATCTCAAAAGGTAAGCCCCAGAACCAAAATAACCGATCAAATATAACGAATTACAGAAACAGGGGAAAAAGCACGATCTACCATAACAAAATGGATAAAAAAAATATTAAATAATTTAACCCTAACCGAGTAATATTCTCAAGTTTTTAACCCTAACCAAGAAGATAGGGATTACCTCATGCTCTCAAGCGCAACCTTCTGCAACCCAGGATCGGGATCCTGAACCCTTTCCACATACAGCTCTAATTGCTGTTTCAACGCCAAGTCCTCATCCGACTGCATCAGCCAACACCACACATGATTAAGGTTTTTGAGACTCGAAAAAAAATAATAAAAACTAAAAACCCCACAAATAAATGCCCAAGACTACAACTCTAAGGTGAACTTTTTAACCAAAATAAAATTCAAACAGCCCAAGTCTGAGGCTAACCAAAATAAAATTCAAGCAGCCTAAGCCTGAGGCATAACAAGAAAGGACACTGTAAAACCTTAGCAAGAACAATTCGTGAATCTAAAAATATCAAACACACCAGATCTTCCTCCTTCTTGTCATCCTTCTTCCTCTTGGGTTCCTTCGAAGGAACCGAGCCGCTACCGCTGGCATTAGGATCCGGCGCCATGCTCCACAGCGAAGTCTAACCTTGGGAACCGAGCTGAAGCTTGTTTGTGTGCAGTAATAGGATTTTTAGTTCTCTGATTTTAAACGAACTGAATGAAACAGATGGTCTGATGGAGTGACCCTCTGCACAAGAAAAGCAGCTGGCTCCCCGTCCCGTATTTATACGGCGAATAGTGTACAAGAAAGGTGTTTTTTCATTTCCTCTTATAGCACTCTCCCGTGTGTTTAGAGCTCGTTTGTGTTTACCTCATTTTATATTATTATATAATTTTATTAAATTTTTCTATAAAATATAATAAATAATTTAATTTTTTTAAATCTCAATTCAATTTTTTCAAATCTTAAAATAATAATTATATTAAAAAATAATATTTTATTTAATTTTTAATTTTTATTTGAAACTATATCATATCATCTCTAACTCCAAACGAACCCTTAGAGTATTAACAATTTAAGGCTGATTTAGGGAATGAGATGAAATAAAAATTTTGTAAATAGTAATGAGATAACTTATGAATAGTAATGAGATAGTTTAAATGTAGTATTTATTGGGTTTTGAAAAATGAGAGAGAAAAAATTAAATAAAAAATATTATAAAATTAAAATATTGTTAGAATATAGTTTTATAATATTATTTTTATTTCAAAATTTTAAAAAATTGAATTCTTTTTTATTTTATTTTTTAAAAGTTTGGAAAAATTATTTTGATTAATTTGAAAATGTTTATAATTAATTAAGTTTAGGAAGGAAATGAGATTAGACAAGAATTTTGAGATGAGAATTATTTTCAAACAAGCACGCATCCGCTTGTTAAATGTTAATCCTATCTCACTCAAAATTTAATATCATGTTAAATTATTTATCTAAATTCTATATAATTATAAAATATTATTAATTTATGACATTTTTAATATTTTTATCTAATTTATTTTCTTCATATTTTACTGATTTACTGGTCATATTTTAATTTTTTTCAAATAAAATATATTTTGTATTAATTTTCATAATTTATAATATGTACTTTTTCTGTGATTTTTATATTTGATAACATAATAGTTATTTTGTTCATCTAATTAATTTTTTTTTTTACTTATATTTTCAATAGTTTGGTTGGATGAAATAATCATATTTTCAATTATTGTAGTTGGATGAAATTCTTCCAAAAAAAAAACTATGATCTTGCTACACATCATATCTGTTGATCACCTCTATGTTACTGTAGCTTAGAAGTTAGATGGCTTTATGATTCCTAATTCAAGTTATGTTTGGATATCAAACATATCTCAATCTATTTTAAACTAATCATTAATGGAATAAAAAAAAATATCCATTTGTATGTGAAAATCAAATTTTAATTGTCTTGGTGTAGATGATGAGGTAAGGAAGTTGGGGATACCAATGGTTTCAAGATGTGATTGTTGTGAATATGGCAAGAAAGAGGATTTAAAGCATATCTTGTATAAAGGGGAGTTTGCTTAGGCAATATGGAGAAAGTGTTCGGCTGAGATGAAGATACCATTTTTTGTTAACCATACTTGGAGGGAACAAGTTTAGCTATGATTGAATAGAGCGAGGAGGAGATCTCAGAGTGGGAGTTTGCTGGGTTTAATACCGAGTATAGTGGTTTGGAGATTGTGGAGGCGTCGTTGTGTAGCAAGGATGGAAGAAAAATAAAAAATGTGATGGGAGTGTGGGGTTCCATTTTGAAAGAAACAATATGGAAAATGAGGACATCCGGGTGTTACAAAATCTGGAAATTCCAATAAATGTGAAGAAAGCTGGTTCAAAGTTGCTAGTTCAAAGTTGTTGGTTGTGAGATGGATGCGGCCTTCATTGAGGAGGTTGAAATTAAATTTAGACGGATGTTGCTTTGGAAACCTAGGCTTGGGAGGAGGAGGGGGGATTTTGCGGGATCATGAGGGGAAATTGATTTTTGCTTTCTCAAAATTTTTTGAGACGATTACTAATAATGAAGTTGAGTTACATGCATTGGTGAAAGAAATAAAATACTGTCGTCAGTTGGGGCATTTTTATATTGATATTGAATGTGATTCTTTAATTGTGGTGAAATGGTTGGGGGGAAAATGTACAGTTTGGTATCTCTGAGATTTTTGGGATCAATTGTTAGCTCTTTTGGAGGGTTTTAATTTTTCTATTAGTCATTTGTATAGAGAATGTAATAAGATAGCAGATGAGTTAGCTAGAGGTGGTGCTATGGAAAGAGAATGTTTTCTTTCTGATGTTGTCCAGTTATCTCAAGAAGTGAGGGGGTTGTACAAGCTGGATAGGATGAGAACGTGTTATGTTAGACGGAGGTAATGGTGTTTTGGGGTAGGATTGGTTTACTTGGCAGTAATTTTAGTGAGAATGAAATTGTTTAGTATTCTCTAATAATGTGGTTGTGTTTGTAAGAATGGTCGTAAGAATGGTTTTTCTCTGCTATAAGTGAGGGTATTATTAAAATTGAGGAATGGTCGCTAAAAAAAAATACTAATGGAATCCATTATTTTTTCAACTTTTCATAAAAAGCTAAACATATCTCAACCTGCTTCATATATTTAAGATACATATCTTAACATATTTCATATATTCAAATATATTTCAATTGGATTCACAAAATACTACTATTTACAGATCAAATCAAATCATCTAAGATCACCTCAGCACCCAAATGCTGCCTCAATGTTCTCCAGTTTAAGCCACATTAGCAATTTTAGGGGCTCCAATGACCTAATCTATTTAGCCTATTTTCATGTTTAAACTATTTGTATGATTTTTTTATCTAGATATTTAATGACAAAAATGCACGAATAGTTATTTTAGCTTTTTCTAATATATCTATAAAAGTTTATCTATTATTTCTTTATTAAATATAAAAAAAAAATTAATTTCATTACTTCTTTTAGAAAATAATATGATTGTTAGAAATATAAAGAAAAAATAAAAAAATAAAAAAATAAAGAAAAACAAAGAAATTCTATGCAAATATATAATGATTGACAACTTTGGACTAAACAAAAATTTAAAAATCCGACTTCGATCCGATTTCAACAACATGGAATTGGAGTTATTTTTTTTTTAAAATTTTAGTCGAAGTTGGAGGTGCTGCCAAACCAACTCCGAGTCTAATTTTATGCTCCGACTTAAACTCTGACTTTGTCCTTTGACTCTGAATCTAACTTCGATATTGTGCATATATTATAAACTAAGTATTTATCTATATATTGATCATATATACTAGTATAGTTATATAGTTATGTAACTAGAATTTATATACTAATATGAGTTAATTATTATAAAATAGTATACTTATAATATAATATAAATAGACTAATAACAGTTTAGTATGTACAAACATCATAGTATTATTACCATGCATAATCAAATATAGAAATAAGTTAGGCACTAGTATTGAAATAAGTCTAGTATAATAAGATAATAACACAAAATACTAATTTACTAAAATACAATAACATGTAATTAGACATTAGAAATTAGTCTAGTATAGAAATAAGTTATAAATAAGTATAGAAATTTGAAACCCACAAATAAGTCTAGTCTAGTATAAAAATAAGTATAGAAATTTAAAAGCCTACAAAAAGGTGTTGTTTATAAATGAACTAAATATGAAACTAAAAAAAAAAAATCAAACCCGACTCCACTTCGGCAAGTTGGAGTCGAAGTCGGATCGAAATCTACAAAAGTCGAAGTTTGGATTCGAACGAACTTTGACAAAGTTGGAGTCGGAGTTGGATTTAGAAGATTTCGACTGAGATTAAGTCGGTGCTCACCCCTAACTATTGTTAACTATTTTGCATAGAAATGCAAAATAACTAAACCATTGGAAATGCTCTCAAGTCACTGGATTTAAAAGGAGCTTATAACATGCTTACATAAGCTAAACAAGCTTTTCACATAGCACTAAGATATCCACTCTACAATCAAGGATAATTTAATAGTGTTTGAAAAGCTCATTGCAAACTAAAAAGAAAAAAAGAATGGGCAACATATAAGCTGCCTTGCCTAAGGAATAGTTGAACAAACAGCTAAAATTCAACTCAAAAATCAATCTTGTCAAATAGAAAAACTGGGATAATGAGAGAAAGTTCCCAAAACTGAAGAAGTGAGAACCTAACCCCTTAACTAGATATGGTTAGAAGAATGTTTTTACTGGAGAAGGCAAAATAATTGATACCTCAAGATGTAAATAGTATTCTTTAACAAAAGATTGAAAATGATCAACGAATTAAAATTAAACTTCAATCAACGAATTAAAATTAAACAAATGTTACTCCAAATTATTGAAAATGTCAATCTTTCAAACAAAGTCTACTTCAACAATGAATATCTTCTACTATATAATCCGAAGTAGGACTGTAAAATAAACAAGGTTACTCGACATGTAGCTCAAACTCGACTCGAATCAAATATTCAATGGATTGTTTGCAAACAAAGAATTAAACTCGATTATTAAATTATACAAACTCGTATAAAGCTCGACCACTCAATTAATGTTCATGAACAAACTCGTATGAAGCTTGACTTGTATATGTTTAGAACTTAATGTTGTCGTAATATTAAAAAGTTTTGTCCATGCTTGTTGGTAAGCCAAAAAAAATCGATGGTCAAATCGTGAATGCTATGAAACTTTATTTGTGGTTCTAGTGATGTTAACTCAAGGATCGTAATTTATCTAATCTCTAGAAGATAGACTATATTTGTCTAATTTTTTGAACAATGAATTTCTTATCTAGAACATATTCAACTAGGTCTTCTGCAAGTGTACCTGTAGAACTAGATTACATTAATCAAGAAGATTATAATATAATAAATATAGAAAGAAATTAACAAAATTGAAAAATTCCTCATGTCCTAAAAGATCAAATATATAGACAATCTACTTTTTCTTTTAAATTATCATTACTTACAAATTATTCAATTAAAACTGTGGAAAAAACTATGAGTTTAAATAAAGATTATGAATCAATACCGTTAATAATCAAAGATCACATGATAAAAAAGATCACATTCTTTAGCTATAGTTTATCGGATTCATTATACACTTATGAAAACTACATTAGAACCACATGTTTTAATCACAAGCCCTAAAGGCTATACACTATTGTTACAATCAAGTACATCAGACTCTAGTATACATATTCATAAGCAAATTAATTGGAATTAGATTACTCTTCTTAATGAATAGAAATTAGATAATAAAACCCCATTATCTAAAGTAGAAAATTATGTTATTAATGATCTAGAATATATAGACCAAAAATCATATGGATCAGTTCAAATATCTATCCAATATTTTAGAAGATCGTTCTCTCATTATTCTACATCTGCACCCTCTAGTTATCAGACGTCTAGATCTGTTTTCACTTCATTTTTCTAGAATAAATCCCAAAATTTAGATACCCAAATTAGGAGAGTTATTCCTGGAAATATTATAAATACACTCGTTTATACTATTAATACTAATATACCCTCCACTTCAGATATTCATGAACAAAATAGATAACCTTTTTCTCCAATTTATTCACAAATAATTGAAGATAATGTACAAATATGTACTCTTAATAAAGAAGATTTTAAGATTAATAAAGATATCTTAAACAAGATTATATGAAAAAGGGCAATAAACAGAAAATGTTGTTATTCTTCTAAACTTTCTCAAATATAGAGAGAAATTATATCCAAAAGAAATATTATGAATATCTAGAAGAAGTTTAGATAAACGTATCATTTTTTACATGGTTTGAAATTTACAAATCATATCAATTATTAGGGCTGTAAATTGGTCCGGCTCAATGGTCCATCATTTTTCTGGACCAAACATCCATAGGAACCAAATCGGTAGTTATCGATCCGGTCTGGTCTAGTTGGTCCGGCCTAATTATTTTTTTACCTTTTTTTTCAAATAAATTAATAAATAATTATTTATATTACTAAATTAAAATTAAGTGAGTTATTAATATAGATTATGTAACTAGCTCATTAAGAAATATTTTACTATAACTATATTTATGATATTGATAGTTACTACTTACTAACTTAGACTTTACTCTTTAGTATGCATAATTATTCATAATGTCATACATTTTATATATGGTTAATGAATATCAAATAGTTTCATTGTGCATAGATTATTCATGTTTGCTTGCAACTTAGGTATTAAAAAAAAACCTAATTATTTAATTAAGTGTAAATAGTAGAGTATGTATGAATGCATGATGTATTAACTATTTACATATAATGACATAAATTATCACATGATTTATTATTTATTATTAATTGACAACATATATTGTTTTATATTTTATATGATCAATGACTCATTGATAATAAATTAGATGAAAATTATGTCATTAACTTATATAATTACTATATAAAAATAATATATTAAATTATTAAAAATATGTTTTAAAAAAATATATATAGGGGATCGGTCCGGTCCAGTCCAAAATTTGTAGACTCCAGGACCAGACTGAATGTCATCGGTCCACATATTTTGGGACCGAGACCGATAAGTCCAGAATTTGGTCTAGACCGAAAATTTCGGTTGGTCAGTTTTGCCATTACGGTCCTATTTATATATTATGAATAGAATGTTATGTCATTTGAATTAAAACAATACTCCGAGTGAACTGCAAAATATTATGAATGATATATTTACTTATTTTACCCACTTCTCAATTGCTTATATAGATTATGTATTAATATTTTCTTCATCTATTGAACAACATTGGAAACACTTAAATACTTTTGTTCAAATTATTTCAATACAAGATTAGATTTCTTGAACATGATATTTACCAACGAACCATCACACTCATTAGTAGAGTAATAGAATTTGTTAATAAAGTTTTCGATTATAAAGGTTTCTTGAAAGCCTTAATAATGTGGCAGAGTTTTATCAATCTCCAAAATCATTATGTAAACCATTATTTAAAAGACTAAATAAAAATCTATCACTGTGGACTGAAAAACATACATGTATTATAAAATAAATTAAGTCTCATGTTAAATAATTACTATGTTTACGACTTCCATTCTCATATACATTTAAAATTGTGGAAATAGATGCTTCCGATCTCAGCTATGGAGGAATATTAAAGCAACGATTATCATCTAATCCTGAACAAATTATTCACTTTCATTCATGATATTGGAATCATGCTCAAAAGAATTATAATACTGTAAAGAAAGAAATTTTAACTATCGTATGATGTATTTCAAAGTTTCAAGATGATTTGTTAAATCAAAAGTTTTTATTTATAATTGACTACAAATCAGTCAGAAAAGTTTTGATTAAAGATGTAAAGAACTTAGTAGCAAAACAAATATTTGCTAGATGACAAGCTATATTAAGTATTTTTATTTTTATTTTGATATTAAACATATTAAATGAGATTCTAATTCTCTTTTTTATTTTCTTTCTTGAGAATTCTTACAGGAAAAATCATGTTATCTTCCAAATCTAAAGTAATCCAAATCTTCTTATGCCAAACCACCATCTCCTCCTTATCCTTTACCATGTTCTTCTGCAACTCTAAGATTGTATACGATGTTGGAAACATTACCTTCATCAATTAATTTTCACCATTAATTTCATCAAAGTTACCCACCTATTCAAAAGCTATCTCTTTTTCCTCCTCAACTCTTTCTCAAATTATTAGTCCTCTGCTGCTTTCACTACCTTCTACATTTTCCATCATTATTAAACTTTATTGGCATCTAGTTTTCCCAATCGAAATTGAAATCCAACATTTAAATGAACTCTATCGATTATTAGATGCTTTTCTTTTACCAAATTGACATTATATCCAACAGGATACTAAGAAGACCTAACATTTTTACGAGTTTATTCTAATGTACACATATTCAATTATCATCTCTGAAATTCCTTGTAGTTTACAGCCCTAGCCTTCTCCCCATGCACCCCCCATTATTGTCTTTCATAAAGTTAATATTAAACAAGTCAGTACGTACCCTAAAACACTGGGGTAGGAGTCATTATTTATTAGAAATATTTTCTCAACCTTATGACCCTCTATATTTCAATTACTATGATTACCAACAGGCATGAACACATTTTTTTTACAAATAAAACAAAAATTTGCCTATTCTTAGTTCCTCCATTTTGATAAAATACAGAAAATTACAACACTCCCACAATGGTTTCTACAGTGGTGGAAATATTATCGACCTCCATTTTCCATTCTTCCTGTACCACTCCAAGAACGCTTTAAGATTTTATCATCCCAAGAAGATTATCCTCTCACGTTAAAACATTGTCATTCTCTTCTCTTATTCTTTCTTAAAACAAAGATAAATTGGATTATGAAATGAGATTACATTATAAGCTCACATCCTTCTTCGAACAACATAAGTTCTTTGCCCGCTAAGTCTCCATCAAATGGTGGAAAAATTACAATTATGACCATATTGTGAAAATATTTTCTCAAATTACCAAGGCTCCTGAAGTATTGGTTCAACAAAACATATTTCAAGTACAATTAGCTTTAATAACTAGTAAGAAAGAGTTAAAGAAATTAGCTGAGACCATGTCATAGGTTTCAAATAGTGACGATGAAGAAGATCTATCACTAAGTCAGTCTCGTCAGATTATCTCCAGCACAACAGGCCTCTCCATCACAGCACGCCAGATTATCTCCAACTCAACATGCCTCTCCTTTCTTGATATGAACCCGCGGGAATGAAATCCCTTGAACCCACAATCAATTTGAAAACTCTCCAAAAAAGCCAAAAATCAAGTCAATGGATGGAGAATCTAGACTCGATGAGAACCCGTTTCAAGAACCTAGATTATATTAAAATCTAGACCCGTTGAAGAACCCGTCTCAAGAACCCAGATTACAAAGGAGGAACGCCACAAATGTTGTGATTTACCTTTGATAAGTTCAAAAGTTCAATTAAGAACAAGAGGAGTAAAACTCAACTCACAATGAATAAATTCATCAAATTTCATAAACTTCTGAAAATGAGGCTACAAATAGTATTTAAACCAAAACCTAATTAAAACTCTAGCTAAAATAAAGTCCCTTTTACCCAAAATGCCCCTGGATGAACAGTGCCATGGCTACAGTAATGCTACAGTAACCTCTTGAAACCCTAGGTCAATAAAATAATAACTTTCTAAACATGCCCTTGCATAGGCCCCCTTAAGTCATTCCCGTAATAAACTCAATCATTCTAAACTAATAAATAAGTCATTTAAATGAATTAAACAAATTGAAAGCTTTCAAGTGCCCAAAGTCTTTAAGTCATGTTGTTGCCCTTTCCATAACTTATCAAATGAACCAAAGTTGAATCTTCATCCTTTAAGCCATTACACTTGTATTTGTTCCATCTGGAACTTGCAACATATCTTTAATACTAGGCCCACCTTGGTTCCCATCATTCCCCCTCTCCTCAAAAGGATTCGACCTCGAATCTCCACCTAGATCAAAGGGAAAAATGTTAGTAACATTATCTTTAATTTCATATGCATTATCATTAATTTGTTCAATAATTTGAAAAAATTCATCCAAACTACTTATGTCGTCAATAGGTAACGGCATTAAATCTAAAGGAGTAAATGGATTAAGTCTATAAACCATTTTAAAAGGAGAATATAAAGTGGTAGTATGCATGGTCCTATTATATGCAAACTCTATAAATCCATCCATAACCATAAAAATAGAATCTCTACTCCTTTCTTTCCTAGGCAACCCCAAAACAAAGTCCATAGATATGTCTACCCACGACTCACTAGGAACAGGTAAGGGTGTATACAACCCATGTGGCAAAAGCTTAAATTTGGTCTTTCTGCATGTAATGCACCTGCCACAAATACGATTGACATATTTCTTTATTTTAGACCAACATAAATGTTCATGCAAAGTATCTAAAGTTTTCTTGACACCAGAATGACTACTCCAATTATATGCAAACTCAATGAAAGACAAATAATTGTCCTGCAAACGTTCATGCAACAAGTCAATGTATGGTAAATGATACTCCCATAAAGGTTCATGCAACATGTTTAAAATCTTCTTTATACCAAAATAACAACTCCAATTATATGCAAACTCAAAGGAAGGCAAATGGTAGTCTCGCAAACGTTCATGCAACAAGTCAATGTATGGCAAATGATACTTCCACAAACGTTCATGTAACACTTCAATGAATGGCAAATGATATTCCCACAAACGTTCATGCAACACGTTAATCAATGAAAAATGATACTTCCACAAATGTTCATGGAACAAGTCAATAAATGGCAAATGATACCCCCACAAACATTTATGTATCACATCAAAAGTCTTCATTACACCAAAGTTAGCCAACAAACCACCATGTCTATCACACATAAGCAACTTAAGCATAAAACTGGTAGACACACAAAATCTATTCTCTCTAAACAAGTACCAATTTAGTTTATAGAACTTACCAAACGATGCTTTCTCAAGCATAAAACTGGTAGACACACAAAATCTATTCTCTCTAAACAAGTACCAATTTAGTTTATAGAACTTACAAAACGATGCTTTCTCACATGTTCCATACACACTAGCAAAGTCATCATTATTAGCATGCAATTCCTTATCATATTCAAGTCTCAACAATTTTGCATCTAAACTAAAGACAAGGACATACATTCTTGCAAAAGCATCAACCACAAAACTTTCCTTACTTTGTGTGTACTTGATTACATGAGGAAAAGTCTCAATACAGTCCTCCCGCTTAGCACGCATTCTAGTCAACAACTTACCTTGTCTCTTTAAGTGTGTCAAGGACTCATGTTCTTCCAAGAAAGGTTGATTAGGAATTGTCGCACCTAGCACAAAATTAATGTAGTGCTCTATATCCCTAATAGGTGGCAATCCACTAAATGCACCGCTAAGAATCATGACGTTATATTCCTGCAACAAAGAAACAACAACACTAGACAAAGAGTCGTTAAATTCATTAGTATAAAAGCTTGCCTTAGCATAAAAATTCACTTTTATCTTTCTGTTTCTCTCTGCAATCTCTCATTCTCTTTTTTCCTCTCACTCTCTTTTTTTCTTTCACTCTCCTCTTTTTTTGAACTCTTGACCTCACAATTATTTTTCAATTCATTCTCTCTTTTTCTTGAGGTTTCAGTCTCACTCTCATCTTTTCCCTTAGGTGGGTCGGTCTTCCCCTTTGTTACAGCTTGATCATTTTTGTCCCATTTTGGTTTCCAAGAAGTACTAGAAACTAAAGTTGCAACTTAACTACATTAGTTATCTCCCTATTCAACCCCCTAAAAAATCTTGTCATCGTGGCCTCCCGATCCTTCACTACATTAGCCCGAATCATAGCCACCTCCATCTCCTTATGGTAGTCCTCTACACTCCTAGACCCCTGTATAAGATTTTGTAATTTTTGGTAGAGGTCTCTATAGTAGTGGCTAGGTACAAATCTCCGCCTCATGATAGCTCTCAACTCTCTCCATGTTTCTACAGGCCTCTCAAGATTCCTCCTCCTATTGGTCACTAATTGATCCTACCAAACAATCGCATAATCAGTGAACTCAATTACAGTCAACTTCACATTCTTCTCCTCAGAGTAATTATGACAATCAAACACCAACTCTATTCTTTTCTCTCACTCTAAATAAACTTCAGGGTCAGTTCTACCTTGGAATGATGGTATTTTCATTTTGATACTCCCAAGGTTCTTATCTACTCCATCTCGACCCCCTGAGTTTGCCCTAAGGCCTCTTCCATGCCTAACTCCTCTATGTCCACCCAATCCAACTTCAGATGTTAAGCCTTCCTCATCCTCACCAAACTCTCCATTCTTATACCCATTCTCAATTCTAGGCTCACGTCGCCTCCTATCTCTCTCACCTTGTAGATTTCTAATCACTGCTTCTTGATTATCCATACTATCCCTCACTTCACCCAACACCAAGTTCAACTGCTCAAACTGTTGTTGCATGGCTTGCAACACAAAGGATGAGTTATCTGCCATCCCCTTTGGTGAAAAGTCACTTCTACGAGACATCATAATATTCTGTACAAAAACAATGTTAGTGGAAAATCTCACACACTCCCTTACGTGTTTACACTCGAATAATGACACTCCACTCGTGTTTCACTCTTAATGGCTTTTTCCCGATAATAGTCTCATACTCTCTTGCCTTTTACCTCAATAGTTTTCCTGCTCAAGTTCTTTAAGAACTAGTTGAACTAAATCAAGACAATACAACCTTGTATTATTCCAACCAGTAATATAGATCAATGAAACAAGGAATGAATAAAATGACACGAGACTCGAGGAATTTATACGAGGGAAAGAGTAATTATAAAACAAGATACCAACTAGAAAGATGTAGTCAACTCCTATGATGATAAAAACTCAATCAACAAATACTTTCTTTCTCTTTGTTGTAACTATGTAGCAACTTTGAATACGCCACCTTCTATTTTCTTCTTCTTCTTCTTCTTCTTTCTGTTTTTTTTTCGAATTTTCTTTTTTTTTCTTTTCATTTCATTTCTTTTCATTTCTTTTCTCTTCTTTTCCTTTCCTTTCCTTTCCTTTCTTTTCTTTTCTCTAATTCAACCACAAACAGAAATATTCAATTGTGAAAACCAAGCAATTGAATTCAAACACACAAGCATGGACAATGAAGTAGAAGAGAATCAATGGAACGACACTCCAAGCAATTGACAAACTTAGAGATGCAGGAAACCCTAGAATTTTGAAACCCTAGGTGATGCAAATTTCAGCCAAACCTAAAACGCTAAGAATTTCGGCAGCCTACTTTTTGTTTATATTTTTTTTTGTTTTTTGGCAACCCTAGAACAATGAAGCCCTAGAATTAAATTTAAGGATGCTAGAATTAAAAGATAGAATTAGACCTGATTGGAAACCTTGCTCTGAATACCAAATGATATGAATCCGCAGGAATGAAATCCCTTGAATCCACAATCAATTTAAAAACTCCCCAAGAAAGCTAAAAATCAAGTCAATGGATGGAGAATCTAGACTCGATGAGAACCCGTTTTAAGAATCTAGATTATATTAAAATCTAGACCCATTGAAAAACCCGTCTCAAGAACCTAGATTACAAAGGAGGAACTCCACAAAAGTTGTGATTTACTTTTGATAAGTTCAAAAGTTCAATTAAGAACAAGAGGAGTAAAACTCAACTCACAATGAATAAATTCATCAAATTTCATAAACTTCTGAAAATGAGGCTACAAAGAGTATTTAAACCAAAACCTAATTAAAACACTAGCTAAAATAAAGTCCCTTTTACCCAAAACGCCCTTGGATGAACAGTGCCGCGGCTACAGTGTCGCGGCTACAGTAATGCTACAGTAACCTCTTGAAACCCTAGGTCAATAAAATAATAACTTTCCCAACATGCCCTTGCATAGGCCCCCTTAAGTTATTCCCGTAATAAACCCAATTATTCTAAACTAATAAATAAGTCATTTAAATGAATTAAATAAATTGAAAGCCTTCAAGTGCCCAAAGTCTTTAAGTTATGTTGTTGCCATTTTCATAACTTATCAAATGAACCAAAGTTGAATCTTCATCCTTTAAGCCCTTGCACTTGTATTTGTCCCATCTGGAACTTGCAACATATCTTTAAGACTAGGCCCACCTTGGTTCCCATTATTTCCATACATCCTCTTTCCAACCCATCCAATTAATTGAAGACTCTCAAGATCTATTTGATTTAGATCTCTCATATTATGATCCCCTTATTATGCCATAAAGACAATGTAAATATTATCTAAATCTTGTACAAGATTATTTTTGTAAAAGAATATTTCAGCCAACTAACGCTCCAGGACAAACCAAAGCACCAGGACAAATTACTTTTGGCAAAAGAAAGAATCATTAATAACAGCATCAACTTTTACTGTTCCACTCGAACAGACAAAAGGCTCCAGCATTATCCTTATCCTCACCGACGGATGTAGACAAAAACTTTGAAGCATCCATTATTACATTACTGTATAAAGTTACAATTTAGGTGTCTATAAAAGTAGAGTTTGCAATCTAAGGAGGGCATTCGGAAAAATATCATCTATGCTCTTCCCTTCACCATTTCGAAAAACATCTCTTCCTTGTAATTTGTTACCATCATGCATTCCACTCCTAACTTTGTGAATTAACCTCCTTTGTAAGTATGATCTCAATAAAACCAAGAATGTTTATTAATTGCTTTAGATTTTATTTATTTATGGCTATGACTAGTTATACCACCTATTATCTTTATCTTCAATTCTTGGTTTCCGATTATTTTTCTCTTATTCTTTCTTAAAACAAAGTTAAATTATATATGAAATGGAAATATATTATAAGCTCACATCCTTCTTCAACAACATTAAGTTCTTAGCTGCCAAGTCTCCATCAAATGGTGGAATAAGTACAATTATGACCATATTGTGAAAATATTTTCTCAAATTAGCAAGGCTCCTGAAGTATTGGTTCGTCTTTAATCAAAACATCCCTGGCTGATTTGTAGTCAATTCTACGTAAAAATTTTTGATTTAACAAATCATCTTGAAAATTTGAAATATATAATACAATAGCTAAATTTTCTTCTATTTATAGTATTATAATTATTTTGAATAGGATTCCAACATCCTGAATGAAAGCAAATAATTTGTTTAGGGTTAGATAATAATCGTTACTGTAATATTCCTCAATAGCCAAGATCAGAAGCATCTGTTTGCACAATTGTAAATTTATATGGAGAAAATTTACACCATACATATATATATATATATTAATGCATAGTAATACAGTATTATATGTATCTTACTTAACTACAGTCTAGCTCCCCTAAGGTCCCATTGTATTTTGTTTGGTAAATCAGAATGACAAAATGCTAGCCCTTGGATCTCATTTATTAGAGCTCAGTTGTTTATTGAGAAGTCCACATTACACGATTTGCAAACTTGAAGGTTTGCAACCGTTTATTGAGGAGTCCATTTCTACTAAAGACCCTAGGCTTACACAATTTGCAAACTTGAAGGCTTGCCACTGTCAAGAACTAGAGAGATTAAGAGAGTGATACAGGCTGTGAGAAACCCTAGCAGATGTAGTTGATGACCAAATTTTCAGGGAGTCGTGCACGCCTCTTAGTCTTAGAGATGGCAGTTAGTAGATGGGTTATTAAATGCTAGCATTTATGAGTCCCAACCAACTCGATCCTTGATTCCCTAGTTCGTGGTCTTGTCATTCGTTGAATCGTCTATCTCTCAGTCGGTTAGTAGTTTCTTTTCTAGTTTCTAAGCATTTGGTTGGGAGATTTGGAACTAGCTATCGCCTTTGGTTCTTTCCTAAATCTTTCTAAATTGTAGTCTTGTCTAATATGAGTATGCCAAAGTGGTGTGACTGGTGTCGTCCATTTTGCAAATTTCGCTGCCCATAGCCCCTATGCTGCCATACATCAACAGTCACAACTCTTAACATGCTTCTATGACTTGTCTATCACTTTGAATGATATGAAAATGGTTTTTTTTTTAATGCTAGAAAATGGTATTTTCCTATCTTGATCTTACTATTCTTTGCACTACTGGCACAAGTTTATTATTATTAATTTTGAAAAGTTTGGGAAAAAACTTTGTGAAGAAAGAAAAATACCAAATTTGTCCTTGAAGCAAAATTTCTAGACCACAACGCCGTGAGTTGTTTTGTATTATAATGACCCGATCAAAGTTATTAGAGATGCAAGTAGTCTCAATTTCAGAGAGGATGATAGGGATTCTCCGACTATCTGAACTTGATGTCTCTTTCTGTTCCCGCTTCGAATGGGAGATGTGACCATCACGACTCGACGACTAAATCATATATGGATAATTTTATTGGACCTAAATTAGATTTAATGACGTGATCCTATCTTATATAATGACGTGATCCTATCTTATATCCTACCTCAAATGAACTTTTGATTCTATTTGAAACTCTTCTATTTCTTAAACTCTTAAGTTGCATTTGGGTAGTGAGGTGATCTCAGATATTTTGTGAATAATAGTGAAAAAGTAATGAAAAAGTAATAATAAATATTTAATATTAATGAATAGTAATGAACAATAGGTAAAAAATAATAATAAAATAATAAACAAAAGTGGAGACTAGCCCTTATTCATGGACCGAAAAAATGTTTACATCAAATAGATTAGTAATCCTTACACAATTATCATTTCCACAGTTTCAGACCTTCATAAAAAAACCCCGTTGTCACCCTTCTTCTTTTCTCGGTGATCATGGCTGATCTTCACTCTATGACAGTCATAAACAAAATTCCAATCAAACACGTCGAATACTCTCTCCCATCTATATATACACCTCCCTTCCTCTGCAAATTCAAAACACAACAACCCATTCTCACACAGTACAGTAATACTCCTAACATTACAAATTTCTCCAAGCCAAACAAAGCACTGACAAAGCACCACAAACTAGACACCCATTGAATTTTCCAGCCAAACCACCTTGCTAGAAACAGCAAGGAAATACCCAGGAGACATCGTGAGCTAAGAGTGCTCAAATAGCCTCAAAACCTACCAGTCGGCATTCTCCCATTGACTTTGCACAGCACTGGTGAGCACACGACCACCCTTCCTCTCTCGAACCATTGTGAGCACCTCATCATCGGGGTTTTTGCCTTAGCCCTAGATCTGTTCCATTGCCTCTACCCCGCCGTGCCTTCGATTTGAATCCCGGCTAGTTGCACGTTTCCATTCTCTCGGTAAGCTCCGATCTCTATCTCTGTCTCTCTCTCTTAACCAAGTTTTAAATTTCATACCGTATCGGCCAGTACGGCTGAAATATAGCGTACCAAAACAGTTGTTGGTACAAAGAAGCATTGTGTTTCTTACCAGATAAAATACCGATTGTACCGGGGTGTTTCGGCAGGTACCGGCCGATATTCTAGATTTAGCCGGTACGGATATAGGGGTTGAGTGATCTGGGTTTTTTGTAATTTCGATAAAATGGTAGGAGCATTTTATCACAACAGTAGAAAAGTAAAAAGGAGTTGACAGTAAAAAAGTAACTTAATGCACCTCGTTTTGCGAATACTTTCTTAGTTTTCTTAATTAATTTAAAATAGATATGGATATTGTCTAATCTAAATAAAATGATAAAAAAATATATTATGTCTTTTATTAAAATGATCATTTCTACTCGCTTGAAATTTCAGAATTGTATTATTGTTTTATGTGATCTCAATGAATTTTTTTTATTATTTATTTTAGTTGGCAGTATTATTTTTTATGTGATCTCAAGATGAGTGATTTTATTTTAGTAGCTGGATTGAAACTTATTTAGTTTTACAAGTATGTGTGTTGTTAAAACTTAAGACTTGTATTGAGAAGTATTATTGAGTTTATGACTTATTTTATTATTATTTTGGAATATAATTTATGTGTGTATATATGTATAATTTATCCATGCATAGACTATTCCGAAACAGTACCAGTACCGAAATATTTTGTTCTAGCCTTGACCGAAACGACTACCAAAACGGTATTCAAAACTTTGCTCTTGACACTGAAATCTTATGGGTTTCAACTAATTCCTCTGAAAAAGAAAAGGAGCCAATAGCCTTCATAATTGCATAGATTCCTTTTGAACTAAACTACATTATGACCCTCGCTTGCTTTTAATCCTAAACTTAGGATTAACACACGTTAGCTAGTTAGATATATTATTATAAGTAATACTAGGTACAAATCTCAAATAGCAAGCCCCACACATGCATTTGGTAAAAAGGTGGGTCCTACTAAAAAATAAAGTTTTGTTTTACACATTTTCAAGGTATGATCCATTTTTTTTATAAGGTCTATGCGAGATTTGTACAAATTATTTCTCTATAATTATTAAATCCAATTCTTTGAAAGTCAATGTTTATGTACCACGCATGTCATGATATTTGGAAGCACTTCATTCATCATAATTCATATCATGTTTCATTCCGCATATTATAGTTATGTATGTATTATGCATGTCATGTATTTCATGTTGCATAAGATACGTAAGCTTTCATAAGACAAATATAAGAGACATATTAATATTAATAAGATGACCATTCAGATGCATGGTACAAATGCAATCAGTGTGGATGTGCAAGCCACAGACTCAAGCGTGGTCCACTACAGAATATTATTATATCAGATTAACGGTTTCCCTTGTGACCACATGATGTGGGACCAGTGCACAATCTTGCACACATGATTAAGTGTGTTGGCCAGTTAGATTAGATATAGAATTTAGATAATTCAAGTTAGTCAATTAGATAAATTAGATAATTCAAGATAAGTCATCCATGTCAAAAGTATATGTATAAATAATCATGATTTTAAATTCTTAGCATAAAATATTTAATGTAAAACCTTACATTTAGTATGTTTACGTTATGATGAGCTTCTTATTGAGTTTTTTTTTTTTTTTTTTGTGTTTTTAAAACCACCTAGGTTAGAATATTTATGAAACTAGAGCTGTAGGATAAGACTTGATCTAGAAATGTGTGGTAGAGGACTAGATCATGCACAAAGCTTTTAAGTTATGATTTTGATGGTAATAAGGTTTTGGAAAAATTTTAATAAATGATTCCGCGTAGTCTCTTTTATATTTTTAGTATTTTTGATAAAGAATAATTTTATTTAATAAAAAGAATTTTTGTACCTAACGATTCTTTTAGAAGAAAGAAAATATTTTTAAGTTAAGGTTAGTAGCAGCACACCAGTTCCCTAGATTCTCGAAATGATGTTTTTCATAACCCTAGAGATTGGGGTGTTACATTTATCCTCCTCCTTGATTTTCCATTTATATTTTTGTACAATAGATTCTATTTTTTTCATTGAACTATATGCTTCTCTCGGTTTGTTGTGTATATTGTTGACGAAGGAATTTGTAGTTGATTAATATAAACTATTTGGTTCTATGTTTATGTTCTTGTTGAAAGTTTCTAGAGGTGCTTTATTTGTGGTGGCACGTAGAGGTGTTCTGATTTGGTGAGTATTAAGTTCAATTGTATGACCTTAACATGTTTGGGTTGATTATTATAAACTATCTGGTTCTATGTTTATGTTCTTCCTTGAAGTTTCTAGAGGTGCTTTGTTTGTGGAGGCACATAGAGGTGCTCTACTTTGATGAATATCAAGTAACAGTTGTTTGAGTTTAACACGTTTGGATTGATTAATATAAACTATATGGTTCTATGTTTATATTCTTGCTAGAAGTTTATGGAGGTGCTTTGCCTCTGGAGGCACATCGAGTCAAGGTTGTTTTGACAAGTATCGAGTCAAATCTGTTTGACTTTAACTTATTTTAGTTGATTAATATGAACTGTTTGGTTCTATGTTTATATTCTTGTTGGAAGTTTATGGAGGCACTTTGCTTTTGGAGGCACATCGAGTCAAGGCTGTTTTGACAAGTATTGAGTCAAATCTGTTTGACTTCAATTTATTTTAGTTGATTAATATAAACTGCATGGTTCTATATTTATGCTATTTCTGGAAGTTTCTAAGGTGCTATGTAACTTCTTGTCAAAAATTCAATGGATGGATTTTTTTAGACCTCAGGAGTGTCAAGAAATTCCAAAAAGATTTCACGAAACAAATGACCGTTTAGGTTTAAGCCTATCAGCATAATCAGTTTTCTAGCCACCACTACAAGGAAAACGCCCTATATTCGCTGCAAAAAATTATTTTCGACAATTTTCTATCGTTGGAATGTTGTCTCAATTTTCGAGCCAAGTAAACGAATTTCTAGCCTTTTTTGCAATAGTCACAAAGTATTGAGTTTTTCCGGCGATTACGGGTTGTGGCAATTTTTGCCGCAAGTTATTGTAAAACCATGGTTAATTGTCACTGGGAGGACTTTTTTGTGGGCAATTTGTTTAGTGGGAAATACACACTTGCCGCTATTTCAAGTGTGGCAAATAAGTTTTTGCCACAATTTTGATCACGGGGAATAAATATTTTTGGCGAATATAAATTGCTGAAAATAGTCTCATATTGCAAAAAAAATTATTTTTGGCATGTCTATCTCTCGGAAAAGGTCCCTTACAAAAAAAAAAAAAAAACATATATATATATATATATACACATTACATAGGCTGCATGAAAAATATAATACATGTTCATATTTTAGGCTTCCTATAAAACTAATGTGAAAACTGCCTCCCAGGATTTGCCCCAAGCATATACATTCTTTTTAGTGCCTCTGAAGTTGGAAGACTTATCAACAAACAAGTAACAACCACCACGTTAACCATGAGTAATTGTATAAGTGATTCATTAATTAATGGGCTTGCTACTGGATGCTGGAGGTATCTAAATGCAATTTTGAAAGAATGTTTTAAACCTGAACATATATTTTATTCAAGCCGTAAACTTTTTTCTTTTCCCTTGTAGCAAATCAGTGTACATGCCTACAAACACAACAAAATTCTGCATGAAAAACACGACTCATATTGTGATTCTGAAAGGAAGAAAATCATAGCCCGCAAATGGCAAGTAGATCAGGACACAAACCAATATATCAGCTACAAACCCAGCAAGCAAGTCACCTGAAAAATGTAAATAGGAACTGTTAAAATCAATTTAAGCCTGGAAAGAGAATCTAAGCTGGAAAAAAGTACCAAAGAGTGGGTCTAAATCAGTATGTGTGTAAACTTTTGTCTACATATTTCTAGCTGCTCCAAAAGAGAATGGAAATCCAATGTACCTCAGAGATCAATAACACGAGATAGCTTCTAGATCCGATTTAATAGGAAGTTCCTCTAACGCTAGTCCTCGTGGTGGGACTTTTAGAAAATAACTTTTAAGAAAAGGAGACGGGAATTAATGATCTTTTTAAAACTTTTTCCTTTCCTTCCCAGGATACGAAAGGTTCTAAGTTTAAACTAAAACCTACTCTATAAATATAAGAGTAGGTTGATTTTTGGGCTCCACTATGATGTTGGGCTGATTTAGTTGTTAAAATACAAAACTATTTTTAAGTTCGGTAATCTATTTAAAGTTAGCCCAGAAACATTATTTTAAAGAATTAGCCCATAAATCTTAATTTGTTTTTAGAAAGTATGTAGGAGCTAAATTATGTCATTTAGTACTATTTTTTTATAAATCAGATTACAACAGTATTTTATGAGAATTCAGATTTTATTTCTTAATCATTTTGAATGCAATTAAACCTATGTCATTAAGTGAGTTTTCTATTACTTGTCAAGGAATTTGTAGTAAGTTTAAATTATGCTACTAAGTATAATTGGAAGATTAAATATGATATTAATGTTTAAATAATTCTATGATATTAGTGTACTTAACCAAATATTTTAAATTGTTTTCCCTAGAATGTGGTTAATTTAGTGGAATGCGATGACATGTTTTTCTAGAAAATTAGTGACGACTAGTGCTTCGTATAGGTAACAAACTACAAAGTGAGATTGTGGAAGTAGCGCTAAGAGGTAAGTAATTTGACTACAAATTAGGATTAGCATATAGTTAGACTATTACTATTAAAGCTAGTTCTTTGATAGTTGTTCTTTTTATGTACCATGCATGTTACGATCTATGTAAGCAATATCAGTCATCATAGCTAATGATTATGTTAATTTTTCGTATAATGTTTAGGTTCAACATTTTACAGTTATTTATATTAGTATGAATGTCACATATCTCACGTTGCATAAAACACGTAAGTTATCTTAAATTCAAGTGCAAGATAAGATAAAATCAGATAATCAAATGGCCTTTCAGTTCAGCTTTGAAGGTGGATGTGCAAGCCACAAACTCAAGCGTGGTCTACCGTAGTATGTTAGAATACTACTCAGTAGCTCCCCTTGCTGCAGCAGGATGTAGGGCTAGTGCACAACTTTGCACGCATAGTTAAATGTGTGGGCTAGTCAGATCAGTCAGTTAATTTAGATAAGTTAAAACAGTCATGCATAGCATGTGCATCAACATGATATGACAATAATTTTATTTAGTATGAAAATTTATGAAAGCCTTTGGCAGGTTTGGGGGATGGGATGAGACACAAAATTCTCATATCATCTCATATCATCATTACACATTTTTAAAATTTCTATACAAAATATAATAAACAATTCAATTTTTTCAAATCTCAAGTCACATTTTTCAAATCCCAAAATAATAATAATATTAAAATACAATATTTTAAACTTTCAAACAAAATACAAAATTATCATCTCACCCCCCAAACCTGCCCTTAATTATTATGTTTACATTTTGGTGAGTTCTTACCGAGTCTTCGGCTTATTTTAATTTAATTTTATTTTTTTACCACTTAGGTGAGGAGAATGAGGACTACAATCAGGTGGGCCAAGTTTAAAAGGAGCAGACTAATGAACCTTAGACTATATTTATGAGTTCTTTTCATTTAGTTGGTTTGAAAACTTGGATGACTATGTTTTAGACAATGGTTTAACTTAAGTTTTCTTTTGGGATGAACCATGTTTTTTATTTTTTAAAAAAATTATGCAAGTCTCTTACTTGGCTTTAGTCACGTATGTGCGTAACATTCCTAACCCTAGGGAAGGGGATATTACATCTCCTGAGCAAAGTCCAAGCATATAGAATCCCTTCAACATCTGTTATGATCTGCAACAGCTTTGACCAATTAAAATGCAGCAATTGAAGACAACCGATAAGTCCAAGCATAATTTTGGCCCATCTTCTCAGCACCAAATCATATAAAGTACCCCCTAGAGAAAACAAATCCATTCTATTCTTGCATATGTTACTTTTGAGACAGCCATAAGCTGGTAATGCTTTATGAATATTCTTAACTAGAAGAAGAAGAAAAAGAAGCAGATTCTCTCAGATATTCTTATCTCGGGTACATCAAATCCAAACATAGGATACTTAATACATGTTGGATACATGCAATGGGTCCATTTAATTAGTCTGGTGACAAAACTTTAATTTGCTTCTTTTAATTTGCCATACCCTAAATGATGAAGGGAAAAGCAAGGCCATAGAAACAAATTATCAAAATAGGAACCATAACCTAAATGATATGATTCATATGCAAAGAAGAGGATTAAAATAGTGCAGTCAATGGGATCAACTATATGTTCTAAAATGATGCAAAATGCACCAAAAAGCTTACAAAACACACTCAACTCTACTGAAACTTGTTTCTAGACTTTTTTGAGTAATCAAGTGTGATATAGCCATGTTGAAGAAGAAGAAAAATTTTAATAAATAAGCAAAAAACATGGAAAGGAGGAGTTAATATTAAGGAAAAAAATGTGTATTAGTATCATAACATGATACCTATAAACAGAGCATAATTTCTCGTTGAGGTCTCCTCTAATTTATACTCTATCATAAGTAAATATTAGCAACTCAAGGTTTATTGATGTTAGGACGTGAGTTGTTATCCAACTTCACATAATTATGAAGGAAGAACCCTGGCATTATAACATGCCTAACTTAAATGGGGTATAATGTAAGCCCATGGCTCTACATGCACTACAAGTAAATTACCAATAAACAAAGGAAAAGAAGCTATGCCTAGAAACTCTACTACAATTTGACTTGAGCAGGATTTAACTTATGGAATATTAAGAGCTTGAGCCTTGTAATTCTTTCAATGAGCAAGGAATACAAAATTTCCCTCATTCCAAATTTAAATGAAAATAGCACCAATATGGAAGTCAGCCCCTTCACATAGTTTCTGTCTTGCTAATAACAAAATCATTTAAACAATGATCAATCAAGTATGTGGAAGGCACAACCACAAACACAGAAGCTATTGATTTGGTTTTGATAGTAACCTGAAAGATAAATGACAAGCCTATAAGGAAGCAACTGAAGCACATTCCAACAATTGATTTACTAATGAACCCCACAAAATGAATTACAACAGGAACTATATCCATTAAAGCATCTTAGTTAAAAATGAATGATCTAAATTGTGAATATTACTTGTAATATTTGCAATACAACTAAGATACCTATATGTGTAGCAGTGATGCACAAACTATAAAAAGAAATCTATAAAAGCATCAGGAAAAAACGCACCGGTGCAAGAACAAGTGTCCTAAACAACTTCATTTTGTTCCTAAGAAAAATCGAGGACGAAAGATGAAAACAAAAGAAACACTTCTAGTATATATCCCACAGAAGATGCGTCTTTTTTTTTTTCAATTTCCTGGCAACCAATTCAGAGTAGATTTCCCGACTCAAAACGCGGGAAAACACAAAGATCCAGATCAGGAAAATTTTCTGCTACTTTCATTTCCCATGCTCTCAGAAGTGAAATATAGCATATAAAAAATAAAAAAACAGTTCCAAAATAGGAAAAGAAAAATTAGAGGAAGAGAAAGTAGATCTGAAGAATTACTCTTGATAAGCAGAGAATGAACAGTGAGGCGAAGAGACTATAACGCCCCGTACCTGGATGGGTCGGAGAATTACTACCTGTCACTTATAAACATGTCTCCCAACACATCTAAAATCTCCAAAGATTTCATAAACAATAAACAATCTCATATTTTCTAAATAAACACATTATAAACTCCACAAAGTCATCATTGCAATAATAATAAACCAATGGGTCCACAATCTCCCAATAGTCATAACATACTAAACTGATAAATCCATAACTTCTACTAAATCAAATACATAATTAAATCTAAAAGACATCAGATCTAAAAGATATCAGAAATCCTTCTTTTAATGATAGTACCCTAGGGTACTCAACACTCTCTCCTCAACTTAACCATGCCCACATTTCTTAATCCTAGTCCTCAGTTGGACTCTCCACATCATTTGAAAATATTATGAAGATAAGGGTTAAATGACCAACGACACAACTTCGATCTAACTAATTAAAACCCATAATTTCAAACCATATTTTAGCAAAATAACTCAACTCAAATAGACATATAATAATTTGGATAGCCCACACTTCAACCCAAAATACCAAAACAACAATAATATACCTCCAAAATAATTTAACCTCGACTCCAACGGTCGTATAAAACCCGAATAGTATATAAACAACCACTATTCAACCCCGAGTATCCATTTAATTCACTGCATGTCCAATCTAATTAATCCAAACTCAAGACCATTCCAACACCAGGTGTTTGCTTACACAAAAAATGCCCAAAAACCTACGGACTACACATTTTGAAATCATATCCCGGAAATTTCATTGGAGTGAAATAAGATAACTTGAAGTGAATGTGTGTGTGCGCGTGAGAAACAGAGAATGAGAATGGCCTACTGGCAAACGATAGTGTCTCCAGTGATGGGCTTCGACAGTTATAAAACTCAGGGACCCATGAAAACACAGCACCAAAAATCACAAAGCAAAAATCTGCAAGTGATGAGAAAGAGAGGGTCGGCTGTGAGGGGTTGTAGTTCAGAGTGTAAGTGTAGAATGAGAGAGAGAGAGAGAGAGAGAGAGAGAGAGAGAGAGAGAGAGAGAGAGAGAGAGAGAGAGAGAGACCCGTAGACAAAAGAACACCATGTGAGAGAGGAAGAGGATATGAGTCTGTAGAGAGAACTAAAGATTTCAGGAGGAAAACTAACCACAAGGGAAAAATAAACTACTGTGTAGAGATAATAAGATTAGGGGAGAAGTTTTCGGCAAAACAGAGGAGAGAAAAAGAAATGGGAGAAACCGTCGGGGGGTGGGGGAAGAAAAAGAAAGGAGATGACTAACCTGCTAAACGACTTAGTTTCAGGGGTCTTCTGGCTGGGCTTCAGCTGTCTGGGCTACGGGCCTGGGCTTCACATCCTCCTCCTTACAAAAATTATGTCCTCGAAATTTGCTACAAGCTATCAAAATTCTTGTCAAATAGGTGGGGGTACTTAACTCACATCTCTTTCTCGAACTCCCAAGACGCTTCGATAATTGCATGATTATTCCACAACACTTTAACCAAAGGGATAGTTTGAGTCCATAACACTTGCTCTTTCATGTCCAAAATCCATATTGGTTCCTTGGTGTAGGTCATATTCTCTTGAATCTGAAGTGGTTCATGATCTATAACGTGGGTGGGGTCATGGATGTACTTTCTCAACACAGACACATGAAACACGTTATGCACTCCCGAGAATGCCAGTGGTAATGCCACCCCGTAAGCCACTAGTCCAATCTGATCAAGAATCTCAAACGGTCCAATATATCTTGGGCTCAACTTGTCATTCTTTCCAAATCTCATAACTTCTTTCATCGGCTCTATCCTCAAAGATACTTTGTCTCTAACCTCAAAGTCTAACTGGCGGCGACGTTTATCTGTATAACTCTTTTGTCAGCTCTAAGCTGCTTTCATTCTAGCTCGAATGGTATCTATCTTCTCTATGGTCTACTGAATAATCTCTGGCTCCAAAAGTTTCCTTTCACCTACTTCATCCCAATACAATGGAGATCTACACCTTTTGCCATACAAAACCTTGTAGGGTGCCATCCCAATGCTAGTCTGGAAACTATTATTATAAGCAAACTTGACCACTGGTAAATGTCGCATCCAAGTTCCCTTAAAATCCATCACACATGTCCTCAACATGTCTTCTAAGATTTGAATAATCCTTTCTGACTGCCCATCTGTCTGAGGGTGAAAAGCAGTACTAAAACTTAACTTAGTACCCATTGCCTCTTGTAAGCTTCGCCAGAACTTGGAAGTGAAACAAGGGTCTCTATCCGACACAATGGATACCGGTTCCCCATCCAACCTCACTATCTCCCACACATACAACTCAACAAGTTTCTCCAGTATATAAGAAATTTTAATGGGCACAAAATGAGTAGTTTTCTTGAAGCGATCCATGATCACCCATATAGCATCTTGTCCGCTCAATGTCCTTGGTAGGCCTGTCACAAAGTCCATGGAGATTGCTCCCACTTCCACTCTGGAATTTGGAGTGGTTGTAACAATCATGTTTGTCTCTAATGCTCCTCCTTCGACTGTTGGCAAGTTAGGCACTGTTCCACAAATTTAGCAATTTCTCTATTCATACCATTCTACCAAAAAGACTCTCTCAAGTCCCGATACATCTTGGTACTTCCTGGGTGAACTGTGTACAAAGAACGGTGTGCTTCTTCGAGAATTACCCTTTTTAGTTCATCATTAGTTGGCACGTACAGTCTTCCTCTAAACCTTAAAACTTCATCCTCGGAAACGCTAAAGTCAGATTTGTCCCCGTTCCCAATTTTTTCCACTAGCTTCACCAACCCTGAATCAACTTTTTGAGCAGCTTTGATTCTATCTATCAAGGCTGGTTGAACTATCAAATTGGCCATGAAAATACTTGTATCACTAGTGATGACCTCAATATTGGCTTTTTCTAAGTCCATTAACAACCTATATTGAGTGGTAAGGGCTGCAATTGCCAGTCCCATTGACTTCCTACTTAAGGCATTAGCTATAACATTAGTTTTGCCTTGTTGATAATTGATGGTGTAATCATAATCCTTGATCAATTCAAGCCATCTCCTCTGCCTCATATTTAATTCCTTCTGGGTAAAGAAATATTTCAAACTCTTGTGATCCATATAGATTTCGCACTTTTCCCCATACAAATAGTGTCTCCAAATCTTAAGTGCAAATATGACTGCAGCGAGTTCCAGATCATGCGTGAGATAATTTTGCTCATAAGCTTTCAGTTGGCATGAGGTGTATGCTATAACCTTCCCATGTTGCATCAATACACACCCAAAATCAAGCCTTGATGCATCGCTGTAAACTACAAATCCTCTTTTAGCAGTAGGAACTGTTAACACCGAAGCTGTCACTAATCTCTATTTCAACTCTTGGAAACTTTCTTCACACCTTGTTGTCCATTCAAACTTATTATTCTTTCTGGTGAGTGTAGTGAGAGGAACTACTATCCTGGAGAAACCATTAATGAATCGACGGTAATAACCTGCCAATCCCAAAAAACTTCTAACCTCATGAACATTCTTCGGTGTCGACCAATTAACTACTGCTTCCACTTTTTCCAAGTTCACTGAAATGCCATCTTTCGAAACTACATGCCCCAAAAATGAGATTGAAATTGAATCTTCCCAAAATCCACACATCTTCAATTTAGCAAACAACTTTTTATCTCTAAGTGTCCCAAGTACTAGTTTCAAATGTTCTTCATGCTCAGTCTTGCTTTTGGAGTATATTAGTATATCATCAATAAAAACAACCAAAAACTTATCCAAAAATTCATGGAACACCCTGTTCATGAAATCCATGAATACTGCTGAGGCGTTAGACAGGCCAAAAGGCATAACCTAAAACTCATAATGGTCATAACGGGTCATGAAAGCCGTCTTAGCCAAGTCTTCTACCCTGATCTTCAATTGATGGTAACCAGATCAAAGATCAATCTTTGAAAATACCTGAGCACCCTGGAGCTGATCAAACAAATCTTCTATATGGGGTAGTGGGTACTTATTCTTTATAGTCACCCGATTAAGTTCCCTGTAATCGATACACATTCTCATCGATCCATCCTTCTTTTTCACAAAAAGAACTGGAGTTCCCCATACACTGGGCCTGTGAAACCCTTATCCAACAAATCTTGTAATTGTTCCTTGAGTTCCACTAATTCATACGGTGCCATCCGGTAAGGTGCTTTCGAAAAGGGTGTCGTGCCTGTGACTAATTCAATAGCAAACTCTACCTCCCGCTCGAGTGGGAGTACAGATAAATCTTCTGGGAAAATCTCTGGATATTCACTTACCATGGGTATCTGCTCTAAATTCAACTCCTCTTTTGGTGCTTCTATCACGCAGGCTAAGAATTCATGACAACCATCACGTAACAATTTTTCAACTTGAATGGCAGATATGATGGGTGGATGCAACCTCACTTTCGACCATGTAAACCGAAATTCACTTTCTTTTAGGGATCTAAAAACCACTTCTTTTTTAAAACAATCAATATTGGCTTGGTAGGAAGCCAGCCAATCCATACCTAAAATCACATCAAACCTGATAATGTGAAACACTATTAAATCTACTGGCATTAGTCTTCCCTCAATAGATAAAGGACACCCCGGTAGAATCTCATCCAAACTACGGAATTTCCTGTTGGGGTCGCGACCACTAACTTGTGCTTCAACTTTTTGGTTTCTAAAGTGCTAAATCTAGAGTAAGCCATGGAAACAAATGAATGTGTTGCACCTGAATCAAATAACACAAAAGCGTTATTAGAAAACAAAGAAAGAGTACTTGTGAACACGTTCAACATTATCGATGAACTAAAATATTCAAAGTCTTAACCATAACCAACAAATATAAAAAATCTTAAAGCAAAACAAAGGAGTCATACTAGTGATCACATCATTCTTATCCTCAGCCTCTCCAGGTGTTAGTGCAAAAACCAGTGTAGGCGCAGTAGGACGCTGGTTGTTGCCTTGTGCTGTAACTTTGTTTCTCTAAGGTGGTAGTATGGTCGCCTTGTTGCTACCAATTTGCAATGGGCAGTCCCTGATGTAGTGTCCTGGTTTGCCGCAACGGAAACTAAATCCTACCCCTTTTCTGCATTCCCCAGAATTCACTTGATTGCATGTCCTACACTGATAGGGCTGTTGGTTACCCTGAACCAACCTCTTTCCCAAGCTACTACCTTCGTTCCTCTTTTTCCACAGTTCCTAGTCCATGCTAGAATGGTACTCAGATGGAGTAGTCCTCTTCCTCTGCTCAAGCAGTGCAGCACTTCTTTGAAGGCTTCGTTAAAAAACTATGGCCTTATTCATCAACTCTGAAAAGTCTCGAATTTGAAAGTCCACCACTCATTCATAAAGTTTTTTGTTCAGCCCTTGTTCGAATTATGTGGGACTTGAGTCGTGCCACCTATAACGGACAGGCTTGACGAGGACATCGGCAATTTAAGGGGGTAGATTTTGATACTCCATATGATAAGGATAAAGATAGGTGGTGTATGAGATCCCACATTGCTTGGGAAGGATAAGTTCTTGCTCTTTATAAGGTTCTAATGTGGTTCTAATGTGGCTCTAATTGTATCATTGACTAGTCTTTTTGGAGTATAGGCCATAAGGTTTAGGCCTTCCATTGGAGCATTCCCGACGAACGAAACGAAGGCCTTGTCTATATGAAAAAGGGTTTCAAGGGTTTCGCATTGCAGAGAGGTTGAAGATGGAGTTTGAGAGAAACAAAAACAGAGAAAGACATATACATGAACGGAGAAATAGAAAGAGAGAGAAAGAGGAGACTTACTAGCTAGTCAAGGAGGCGACGACGCGACAACAGGCGGATGATGTGAGGAGGGGCAGTGTATCTATCACAAGAAGTGTTGTTTTATTTATTTGAGGTACTTAGAAGTATGAGATTGAGAAACTGTTTGAGCCATTGGTCTTAGATGAATATTTAGGATTTTATGGTGCAATCATATGTTTTTTAATTTTATGATAAAACGTGTTTAAAAATGCCTTTTGATTTAATCAAGGTACTTAAGAATTGAATTTTGTGAAACGAATTGCACCACTATGTTTGTATGATTATTTAAAATTTTATGGTGCAATGTTTATTTTTGCATTTTTCAAAGTGAATAGTAACATCTGTCATGGCACCATGTGGCATCCAGTTCAATCGATGGTTAAATCACTGTGTGAATTGTCCAAAATCAGTCTTGAGAAATTTTTAGTGGACACTTGGAAAGATCTTAGTCACACTTTATGAATAGTGTAGGACACTTGGCATTAAGAGGAACCATGAGATGAAAATGTGAAGGAAATGAAGAAAAATCAACCATTGTGATTATACCACCTAAGCCAAACAGTATTCCATCCAACAAAACGCTTTGTGGAAAACCAAAGAAGGTTTCGACCTTAGTGAAACCTCAAAAATTTGAGATCCAATTGAAACCCCAAACCCTAAAAGGTTTCCCCTAACCCCAAATGGTTACCCTAAACCCTATTTGTTCGGTTTTAGCTTAAGTGATTAATCATTTGATTAAATCACTTTCATGTGTTATTAACCACTCAAATTCATGTCATCACACCTTCATTTATTCTTTTATATCTTGGTAATTTCATTGGGTAAAGAAAATTTAGATTTGAGATTGTTAGAAACCAAAACACCAAACCAAATCCTTTTTATACCCCAAAGTGAGGCCCAATCCATTAAGGTCCATAAAAAAGTGTCACCAAGCTAAACTTCTTTAAGAAGTTTTCCCCCACTACCCTAGGTATACTATGGCTGTCATTGTCAGGCTAAATAGTAGCTGATGGGAGGCCAAAACCGCCACCCCAAAACCCCATCACACAGCAGCTTCTAGCTGAAAACCATGGGCTATCTTGCCAACCGTTTTACTCCTAGTTTTGGTTGACAAAAGCCCCTATCAAAGGGTCATTCTCTCATCCTCCATCAATCCTATAATCCTATATAAGTAGTCCATGCCATCCCCCTTCATGCTTTTGTCACTTTTGTTTCACTTTCTTGAAGAAAACTCGAGTTGGAGTTTCATACAGTGTTTCTGTCAAATCTTGCTCGGATTTTTTGAAGCCTTTATAAGTTGATATGCATGAATATTCCTTCATATGATTTGTTCCTCTTTGAGTCTCGTTTTCATTGAAGAGTTTTTTGTGATTTCTCATGGAGTATTGATTGGTGAAGTGTGTTTGAACACACAGATGTTATATTGGGCACAATTTGGATGATGTTGTGAGGTCTTGATGTTTTGATATTTTTTTGTTAAAGTTAGGACTTGATATTGATATGATTAAATTCTAACATGTTGTAATACATGTTATGAGTGGATCCTAAGCATGTTAGTATTTTTATTAAAGAGTTATGCATATTGTCTTTGAGGTTGAAACTGGAACACACAAAATAGTTTCTATTTTGAGGTTATGATGATTTTGGTTCTCAAAGCCTAGTCCAAAGGCTATGAAATTCTTATATGATGTTCTTAGAGCATTCTCATTGGTTTCCCTATAAATTTCCCTATAATTTGGCTAAAAAACACATTTCCTAAAATTTTCTCCTAAATCTTACTCATCTTTCAAAAACCTCTTACATCACATTTCCTATTCTTTCTATATTTAATTAAAATAAAATTTTCTATTCTTTCTTTATTATTTTTTTTTCTCTCACTGCCCTTTATATTCTTTTTTTATATTCTATTAAAATATAATTTTGGAATGAATAAATCAAAAGAATGATTTAGGATGTGTATAGTTGCTCCCCAAATTACATCCTAAAATCAAAAGTTACTATAGGGAACCAGATGTAGCTCATTTTTCTTCCATTTTTATATTTTTGCCAATAATTTAACTAAGGACCAATTATGAAGAAGTGGATGGGAATGCTTTAAGACTTTCATTTAGATTTTAAGAGTCATGTTTTGAAGAGATTTGGATTAGATAATTGTGGAAGTATGTTTTACATGAAATGGTTCGGTTATGGCTCAATATTGAAGCTTTCGGTTTGCTTGATGTTTTTATGAAACATTTTGCCATGTGATTTTAGATTTAATGCTAGGATCATGTTTAGGGCTTGACTATGAAGTATATGGTTTTATTTTTTGATGGTTTACCTCATGAAAGTTTTAGTTTTAGTGTGTTTGATTTAAGTTAAGAACATGTATTACTTGGTTTAGACTTAGTAAGCATGCTGATTGGTTTGATGATGATTTTTGTGTTTTTTATTTATGTTCAAGCATGTTTATCACCTAGGATTGAATTATACACATTTTAAGAGTGAGGTTATGGACTTTTCAAGTCCTAGGAGTTATTGGAAAGGTGTTAGACCAAGTACAAGTACATCAAGGAGTTGTTCTATTTGTCTAGAACTTAGTTTTTTGGCACTTTTCTTGTTGTGAGGAATTTAGATCTTTGTGTTATGTTTAATTTGATTTCTTGGTATGATTTTAGAACCTAGGATATGATTTTTAGTATTTCAAGAATCGGTTAAGTATATAATTTGAGGTTGGAAAGAATTGCAACAAAAATCAAGACTTTTGAACCTTTACATGTTTTGGCCAAGGCATAGTTTTTATGGTTGTGTTTTGAATTCAATTTTTGTGATTAGATTTTTGGAGTTAGTACAAAATTTACATGAGGAATGTAAATTTTGGTAGCATTTGGAGTTCGTATGTGAAACCCATAATTTAGGGACAAAATTGTCATTTCTCACATGTAGAGGGGTAAAATGGCAAATTTTGCTACGAGTCTGTGAGGTTTGTATTCCAGTGTTTAAAGGGATATCCTAACCCTTAGAATTATATCATTTCAGTGCACGCTATTTTCCCGCTACTTTTACGTACATTACGTTACAGTCACTGTAAGTTTGCCTCTAACTTACTTTTAGGATATTTATGTATGTGTGGGGGTAAGAAATCATTTTTTCATGTTCATTATGCTTATTATAAATGTTGTCATATGTCTAGCCATGTTAATTGTTTCAAGCACATGCTTATCTGTTACATGCCATATTATGCCATGTCATCTGTCACACAAACAATTAGTCTCTATCTTGCCATGTCATTTACAGATTATGTCACAAAAAATATTATCTTCAAGTCCGTTAAGTCTTTACTTTCATCACGACCCCAAGTGGGTATTATCCTAGTGGAATTTCATTGTTCACTCTGGAGTGTTAAAACTGGCGTGAAATTTCCTAGGTTGAGAAGGTAAAGATCAATAGGCTTTGATTGGAATCTAAACAACTGGTTTCTAGAGCGAAATCAAGCAAAAACACTAGTGGTGCCAACCACAATTTCATTTCAGTTTATTGACATACTCATAGTTGGTACAGATGCATGTGATGTGATGCGGTACCGACAAGGATACATGACTCTAGAGGACCGTGTAGCATCCATATTCATGTTTAATTAACCAGTTTATTTTTAACAAGATTCAAGTTCATGTTTAGTAAAATGTCAGTTTTAAGTCCATGTCAGTTTTTAGTTATGTTAGCACACGTCATGCTATTTGCCAAGTCATGTCTCTCTCATTCATGTTCACATCCGCATTTATGTCATTATATTGTCATGCATGCATATGTATACTGCTAGTTAATTTGGTTGTTAACTTGTTGAGATTTGTAATCAAATTTCATTTGGTAGCTCCAACTACCATTCCTCCTAGAATGGTAGACCATGTGTCAACATATCAAGAACCAGCGCCCAGAGGTCTGGACAAGGTCGACTGGACCATAAAGGAATGTCACAGAATTGATAACCATGGTTATCCGTTTCTTAGACACTATTTTGGAAATCATAGTAGAGCTGCATGGACAGCTCAACGATCTATTTAAATATTTTATTTTTAGACTGTAATTATGGAGCTCTGTCTCCAATACTTATGACGTTACAGATTTTTTAGACAAATACTGTAACTTTTACTTGCTATCATGTGAATTATGAAGTATGCTTATGTTTATTTTGGGATATATCATATATGGTACATAGTATTGCTAAAGAAAAAAAAATTATCCTTTGCATATATTGCATACTGTTAGATGCATTGCATTTTTAATTATCATGAACGGGGGGGTATTTAATCTTGTGTTGCATGTCCTGATGCTTCAGATCTCACCAAATCCCAAGCCGGACTTGAGGGCATCACACTTACCTTTTGAAGGCACATCGAGTCAAAGCTGTTTTGACAAGTATCAAGTCAAAGCTATTTGACTTTAACATGTTTTAGTTGATTAATATAAACTGTCTGGTTCTATGTTTACAAATGATTTATGTTATCAAATGGATGATTATTTGAATGAACTTGATCCAGTGGAGGAGTATGAAATTGAAGACTATTGGATTATCTTAGTATAGTCCATGTCTGATGATGATGGAGACATTGCAAATACTGATGTTCTTGATACTGTCATCAACGAGGGCTAAATTGAAGTGCAAACGGTTGCCTATGAAAGAAAGAAGAGAAAGAAGACTTCTATTATATTGAAGGATTTTGCTGAAACTAAACGAGATGATGCTAAACAACCTCAATGCAAATGGTGTAAAACTTTGTTTAAAGCATTTTGATCGAGTTCTACCACTACAATGCATAGGCACTTACTAACTTGTTTGTTATATAGCCTCTAAGAAAAAGTAGAAGGCTTTAGCAGTTGAGTCTAAGGAGCCAGATGGTGGGTTCATTGTGTCAAACTTTACCAATGATTGTAATAGAGTGAGAGAGGCCTTTGCGAAGAAGGAATGCATGAGAACTTATGAGACAAAAGTTGAAGTTAAAGGCTTTGCTTAAAGTTGTTAACAAAGTTCATATAAAAACCGACATGTGGTAGTGACATGTTATTTTATAGATATTGATTGGAATCTTCAGAGACGTGTATTGAACTTTTGTAACATATGACCTTCACATACTGGCCTATTTATTGCTAATGCTTTACAAAAGTATTTTCAAGATTGGGGATTTGAGAATAAAATTAATTTAATTATTGTAGACAATGCAAGTTCTAATGATGTTGCCATTAGGATATTAAAGATGATTTTAGATTAAAGAAAACAATGTATGTTAGAGGAAAATTATTTCATGTACGCTTTTATGCGCATATAACTAATTTGCTTTTGTAGTATGGACTTGGGGAGATCAAGGAGATCATTGATTGTGTGAAGGATGGTATAAAATATTTGGTAGCATTGGAGAGTAGGTTAAAATAATTTATTGAAATTGCAAAAACAGTTACAATTTCCCTCAAATAAACTAATTTTAGATGTGCCTACAAGATGTGGTAGTACATATTTAATGTTGGATGTTGCACTTTAATTCAAAGAGGTCTTTCCCATATAAGGTGATAGAGATAGCAGTTTTTAATGGGTTCCAAGTATTGTAGAATGAGAGCAAGTTGAAAATGTTTATCAACTACTTATGATTTTTAATGAGGTAACCAATATTGTATCTAGAAGTGATTACCCAACAACAAACATATTTCTTTCTGAAGTACGAAGAATGAAAGACATCTTAGGTAAGAAGTCTAAAGATGAAAATGAGTACATGAAATCAGTCATAAGAAAAATGAGCTCTAAGTTTTGAAAATATTGGGGAGAGTATAATTTATTGATGACAATTGCTGTGGTGTTAGATCCTAAGTTCAACATGGTGTTGATCCAATTTTATTTTCCTTAAATTAATCAAAAGCTAGAAGATTTTAAGAATGTTGATAATGTCTCTCAAGTATTGCATGAGTTGTATGATAAGTATGTTAATGAATACATTTCGACTATGGAGTCACAAAAAGAGTAGGAAAATGCTCGAACAAACTTATCCAATATTTCCTCCATTGTTAGGAGTAACATGCAATCGATCAAATCATAATTGGACATTTATTTATAAGAGTGTGTATATATATATATATATATTTATTTGTGAAGAGGGTTCAGATGCAATTTTCAATACCTTGGAAAGGTGGAAAACAAATGCTCTTAAGTTTTGAACTTTGTCCGAATTGGCCTGAGTATATTGGAACCACCAATTACCATTGTTAGTTTAGAATCAACTTCAGCATCAGTGGTAGAGTTATTGATTCTTATCGAGTTTCATTGTCAATTGAAGTAATGTAGATGTTGTTTGGTAAGTCTGATTAGGTTAGAGCATTGTATGGACTTAAAAAAGATCATCAATTGTGACAATAAGTGTTACATTTATTTTTAACTTTAAGTTGTTGGTTTATTATCTTATATAACATAATTACAGAAGTACTAACTACTGTTAGTTTTTTGTCAATAGAAGGATGTTCCATCTACTAACTTAGATTCTCTTGCCAAAGGTGAAAGTATTTCGATTTGATAATATGTAAACTAAACTGTTAACTATTTACTTTTGTATGTTTGGTGGATTTTGTAATTTTGTTGGATGGTATGACAGTTAAGGTAATTTCTAACTCCTCTCCATTATGACATATTATATTATGTTGAAGCAAATTAAATTTTGCATTATTGTCGAACATCCATTGACAATATTATTAAGTTAAAAGTACTTGAGTAATCATGCAATGGATTAAAAATTATCTTAATCTTTTTTAGTGTATATCAGTGTATGGAGGTTGATGTCATGCTAATTTTGTTGAAGTTTGGTGTTTCCAAATTAGTGTATGCAGGTATATTGCAGAAATGGACTTCACTGCAGGTATAGGCTATAGTATGTTCTCTAAATTCTAGGAGAGTATAGAACATATAGACTATAGTTGTTGTCATGCTGAAGTTTGTATGTATCTTAAGTCTTAACTTCTGGTTTATTATCTTATACGACTATTGATAGTTTTATGATGCTATCTCTGATGCTATCTCAGTGATAACACTATACTATGTGACTCTGTATGATGCTATCTTAATCTTAGTGAGATCTCTAGAATTTGATGCTATCTCTGATTGTTTATTTTATTTGATGGATTGTTATATCATGTTAGTACATATCACAAATGATATGAATGGACAATCTGAGAGGTTTGTTAATTTTTATTGCAATTACTAAAAATCACCATTATGAGAAATCATATTTTGTGGAGGCAAATTAAATTTTGCATTATTCTCAAACATCCATTAGCAGTATTACCGAGTTAAATGTACTTGAGTAATCATGCAACGAATTAAAAATTAGCTTAATATTTTTAGTATAACGTCCAGTTCCTGGAGGTCTGGAGAGTTAGATCTTGTAACCTGGATTGTTATATCATGTTAGTACATATCACAAATGATATGAATGGACAATCTGAGAGGTTTGTTAATTTTTATTGCAATTACTAAAAATCACCATTATGAGAAATCATATTTTGTGGAGGCAAATTAAATTTTGCATTATTCTCAAACATCCATTAGCAGTATTACCGAGTTAAATGTACTTGAGTAATCATGCAACGAATTAAAAATTAGCTTAATATTTTTAGTATAACGTCCAGTTCCTGGAGGTCTGGAGAGTTAGATCTTGTAACCTAAAACCACCTCTCATAACATGTTTATATACTCTAAATTCTCCATCAAAATACAAATCCATTTATTCAAACCAAATATATATGTACCTCCACTAGGACATCAAATAAATAATTAATCGCTTCGGGGGTCACTGTGGCGTGACTGAATGTAGAGCAGTCCGCCCCTACAGCGTTTGATCAGTAGATTATTTATAACTTTGGAAGATGGTCAAGGATTCTAAACCAAGCCACTGCACTAGATGCGCATGTAGTCGTAGTAGTCGGCTCAGAATGCCTCTGTCACCTACCTTTATTTCAAGCTAAAAACCATTTAGGAGTAAGGGATATGCAGAAGCTACCGATTCAGATGCCAATCCATGGAATCCTAGAGCCATTATAAAAGAGTCTCTAACGAAGTCATAAACCCTACCTGATTGAGAGCTAACAGCCGGATGTGATGATCCTTCTGCATACCAAGTTGCCACCACCTCAGGCAATTTGGGTACCAAGGGCGTGGTGTCAAGTCAAGAGTTCAGACCGTCGAATGAATTGTGGCCTGGTGGGAGGACTTGTGTTACGATTGCAGCTGGCACCTTTGAGGTCTCGTTGTAGAGTAGGCAGCAACTCTTGCGTGCACTGTACACGGTTGGAGCCTTTGGTGTCTAGACGAACAGTTGGCGAGGTTGTGATAACTTAATGGAACTTTTTAGTTGAATTACGAGGTGTGGCAGAACTGAGAGGGGCCTGGTAAGGCCAAAGAGACCATAGAATGACATGACCAGCAGCTCTCCCTAGACACCCTCCTTTGAAGTGTCAGATAGAGAGAGTGAATACATCCCAATTTTACACTTCGGATGTACACATAGGTCATACACGAAGGACCTCTTGAACAGAGAGGTATGAGTATATTGGAGGCTAGACTAAGATGGTGGAAAGCATCTAGTTGACAAGGGTGTTTAGAATACCCTTCGCCATGCAATGACTGGTCTTTGACGTCTATCCCTATGTTCGTTTTGTATATAGTAGATCTATTTTTGAATAAAAAATACGGGGTTTCGTGGCTAAAAAACGGAACACTAAGCCAATCCTTGACTAAACAAGGTATGTCAATTCAATTTCTCCATTGGGTGGTCTTATTCCCCGATTGGCCTATTCATCACATCAGCGAAAAGATCTGGTTCGGAAGTCCGTATCAGCTAATGAACGGAGTCTTGCAAACTACGGCTTCCAAGCAACAAGCAGGGGATGCCTATTATAGCACGAAAGCCGTTGCGTGTTAGCACTTCAGTTTTCTTGGTGACTAGTTTTGGGGCAAACAAGCACCTACTCCTAACAAGTTGCTAGCTTGCTTTCAAGCCTTGTATAGTATAGTTCTAGTAAGGTTGCTTGAGCGCCTTGCGCAAGTAGGCTTTTTGGCCGTATCTTGCAGGGGCTCATGTCTTCTGCCAAATATTCAATGTATTCATTATATTACTTGATTGATTAAACAGTTTAAGATCACTCCTGTTTATAAATTAAAAATAGAATATGATAAAGGTAGTAATCATAGATATATTACCAATTGGGTTTTTTGTAAACGGAGCCTGGATACTTCATTTTATTGGTCCAATCGAGACAACTTTAAAAGATCGTCTTGACTTTTATTTAAAAGATCCAATAGGGTATGTATATTGGACCTTTTGAGGCAATTATAAATCCTAGGAGGCAATTCTGATTGGTCTATAAAAATAGATTTCAATGCTATTTCTTTTTTACTTTTCTTTAGTTTAGCCAATCTATCATGAAAAGTAAAAAGGGGTAAAGTAACTTTGTGTTGCTTGTTTTCTAAATTTAATTTTTCTTCTTTCGCATGTAAAAAAGGAATAAATAACTCAATCAAATGACGTGAGGCTTCATGAAGTGCTTCTTTAGGAGTTAAACTTCCATTTGTCCATATTTCGAGAAAAAAGTATCTCTTGTTTTTCATTCCCATTTATATAAGAATGAATACTATGGTTTGCATTTCGAACAGGCATGAATACTACGTCTATAGAAAATAATTTAAAAACTCCATAACTCCAAATACCAAATAATATAAAATCATCAACCTACTAAATAAGACTCTCAAATAAAAACTTGTACCCTCTGGCACTTATTCCTCTATGATCATCAAACCATGCTAATACTTTCTACTCTTGACTTCTAGCTGGGGCATTAAATTTATCTAAAAAATATTATGGAGATAAGGGGTGAGTTATCAACAACTCAGTAAGTAGAGAACATATAATAGTATGTAAACATGAGCATTTATAAAATTCGGTATGTAGAACAAAATATTTACTATCAGAATGTAGAAACAGAAATAGTTACTTTCAGAATGCAAAATCAAAACATGCTACAAAAAACATATCAGAGCGAAACTTTCATAAAAACATTCTTATTCAAAAATAATTTGGCATATCAAAATCTGAAACCTTATCTTTATCATATCGGAGCATCACATCGGGATATATACAATGTTTAACCCTTGTGGTATGGTTATAAACCACAATTATAATCCGTAGAAGGGCTGTATCCACTATTGGAACCCGTGGTTGGGCCATATCTACTATTATAACCCGTAGTTTGGGCCGTATCCATTATTATCACCAGTGGTTGGGCCGTATGCCACTTCATTACCCGTGGCTGGGCCATATCTACTATTATCACTCGTGGTTGGGTCATATACCATATTTAACCCCTGTGGTAGGGCTATAAGTCACCATTATAACCCATGGAATGATCATATCCATTATTGTAACTCGTGGTTGGGCCTTATCAGAACAGAATAGAACCATTAGAATCAAACTTTAATCAAAATACAGAATCAGAATCTCATGCCAAGGTTTTCATATGTCACATAATAGAAAAAACCAAATACTGAACAACTTCAGATAATTTCACATGTCCGAAATAAATAGAATCAAAACATTTTCATTTATTCATAGCAAAACTTTTAGATCTCATGCATTAGAACATCTTTATTTCATTAAAACAAAAGTTTCACACAAAATTTCATATTCGCTCTCTTTTGCACAGTTCAGAAATAGGCTGCACAAAAAAAATCCAGGTCATGTCTACACCAGTCATGACAAAAATACTCTTCTATTTCTTACGGATCTCATGAGTAATGCAGAGCAAATAACTGATGTTATTTTCACATTTCTTTTTTTTTTTAAATATTAAATGCACGTTTTCATAAATCAACCGTAGTTCATTTTCTTTTTATACAAGATCTAGCATATGAACCCCACTTAACTGGACTTTTTAGTTTTTCAGAAATTTCCTCAAAAATGCCGAACAAATATTAATCGTTACCTATAAAACAGTCACATAATTTTCATAAATTTTCAATCGAACACATATTTCCATATTTAAGCCTCAAATGTTAAAATAACCTATTTTAATTCCTCAAAAATCTAAATTCACGTAATCCTAAAATATCGTCACATTTCTAAATTCATCAATGTCCAATTAATAAGTCCGACTAAAACAAAAAAATCTAACTTATTTACTAATGAAATCAAATTATAAAATTTAATACTAGCTAATATATTTATACCAAAGTATTTTAAAAATTAAACAACTACAACTTAGATTCATTTTGAAAATTAAATTAATCATATTTTAAACTCATATATTTAGTAATTTAACTTCAATCCGTAAATATAAATTCTTATACTGCAAATAAATCCTACGCATAGCAGATTATAAAAACATGATCAATATATACTCATTCAAGGACATTTTGGGAAAGAAATTCATAACCTGCATGGCTCTTTGAGAAAATAAACTAGGATATAATATTATGTAATAGGGGTCATGCATATCGAAAGCTATGTGCAGCGGTGGCTTGGGTGGATGTCTATGGCGGCACGGCTGGGGGTGGCAGCAGGTTACGAGAGAGAGAGAGGGCGGTGGTTGAGGCAGAGGCGGTGCAGATCAGTGGCTATGATGGTTTTGATAAGTGGTCATGAATGAAGGTGGGGTGGTGGATGTGGTTCACAGTGCCCTCCAAAGATGCTCTATTTTTGGGAGATAAAATAGAGGCTCAATGGGCTGACTTCGTGAAGAGGATGGTGGCGCACAATGGGGCTTGGCTTTAGTGTTGCTTGTTTACAGTGGAGGGAGGGGCTACGGTGCATCGTTGAACGTGGGCTGATCCTTTCCTCTTGGTCAGTCTAGGAGCAACGAGGGAGGAGTCTGGCTGGTCAACTACGACGTGGGTTTGGAGGCTTGGGGGGGCAGTCAGCTATGCCTTCGTTGATGGGGCGTGCAGGGACGGCGATGGAAGATGCTTGGCTTTGGGGAGTGGATGACGGCAAAGGAGCCTTGGGCAGTTTCTCTAAGCAAAAGAAAAAATACCTCTACTTCTATATATATGTCAAGTGGATGAAAAACCCTAGAGGAGAAAAATGAGAGGCGTACGCACATGGAAGTTATAACTATAAACACAACCCTAGAGAAAAATAAAGGAAGAGAAAAATAAATGCAATGCCAAAACATATCTATTATGTGCACGCTTGCCGTGAAGGTCGTGGGGGTAGAAACATGCATGCCAAGGACGTGAAGAATAACCCTAAGGGAGAAAGTAGAAAGAAAATGTGCATGGACTGGGACTGAAAATGGCTTCATACGAATTTTGGCTTGTTGGGTCCACTTATTGATTTATAAAAGGGCTTCGTCTCACATTCTAAACTAGCCTTCGTTCCACAATTTGTCAGGCCAAAAACTCAAAATAAATCTCACTTGATCTATAAAATATTAACCGAAAATAATCTAAATATCAAGCCCAATAAAAAGTCTACAATCCATCAATACAAGTTTTGGGTCTATAACCTATTCCCAAAATTACTTGCTATGTTACATTTAGTGTGAATTAGTTTATGTAGGTTGCTTTCATTTTGATTTTGTTGAAGTTTGATGTTTCCAAATTGAGTAATGATACACGTAGAACCATTTTTACAACTTTTTATACAACCATGTTTTAAAATGAGGGTAGTTATGTAAAGTGATATTAATTTTATAAGTTATTTTACAAAAGTGCCCCTCATTTAAAATATAGTTGTGGAAAAAGTTGTAAAAATGGTTGTAAGTCTACATTTTCCTTCAAATTAGTGTATGCAGGTATAGTGCAGAAATGGACTTAACTGCATGTAGAGACTATAGTATGTTTTCAAAATTCTAGTCTATATAGACTATATTTGTTGTCATGCTGAAGTTTGTGTGCCTCTTAAGTCTTAACTACTGATTTAATATCTTATATGACAATTGATAGATTGTATGATGCTATTTTTGATGCTATCTAGTGATATCACTATCGTGTGACTCTGTGATGCTATCTTAATCTCAATGATATATATCTCTGATGTTATCTCTTGTGGTTTATTTTATTTGGGAGTGTTGTATTTATTAGTACATCTCATTGATAGAAACATATGAACGGACAAGCTGAACGTCTGTTAACTGTTATTTGGAGAATTTGCCTGTGGCCCAGAGCTATAAATTATATTCTCAGATTCTCAACCTATCACATGATGCTATCTCTGGTTCTCTGTAAATGGAAGGGAAGGACCTCCAAAAAATAGCTTAGCAACTAGCTTTTCCTTCCCTTCTTTCGAGAGACACATATAGTCAAAGCTCTTTTCCTTTCTAACATTTTTTTTTATAGTTGCTAAGTAGAGAATCTTTGATGCTATTAGGGGTGTAAAAAAATGAAAAACTGGTTGAACCAATTGAACCAAACCGAACCAGTCCAGTACCGGTTCTTAAGAATTGAAATTAGTCCTAAACTAGTTTGGTATCGATTAACATATTTTAAAAACCAGTTTGAATCGAACTAGACTGGTGTATATATATTTTAATTTTTCATATTATATATAAAATATTTTTATGTAATTTTTATATTATATTATATATATATTTCATGCTAAAATGCTAATTCATATAACATAAAATTTTAATCTTATTATTCATGTCTTGTAATCTTATAACTAATAAGTTAATCTCACTAATAAGTTAGACACTACTTATACTATATTAGTAAAACTAGACACTAATGAATTAATAATTTTTAATAATAAATACTAAATTCTAGCAATTAAATTTAGTGTTGAAAAAATTATAGTACTAAACTTTTGTAGTGTTGCACGTGTAAATGTTAAATCAGAAAATTGGACTGGACCGAATCGAAACTGAAAAAAATTGAAAATTTTGGTTTCAATGATGAATCAGTCCTTATCGGTTCTTGAATTTTTAAAACCAATGTTTACTGGTTTGATTCTAAAATATATCTAAAAGTACCGGATCGAACCAAACTGATTACACCCCTAAATGCTATCTCATATATGAATGGACGCTTGCATAGACCACATTTCTAAGATTTACTTACCAAAGAGAGAGCATTTGTGGGGCAGGGCTGTAAATGGAAGAAAGCTTGCAAGTTGCATAGAAGATGTGATTCGTGAAGATTGAAGACTTTAGAAATCATTTTTGGTTTAGACTTGAATGTAGTATGCACCATAATTTATAAGCACTGTTAATTTATTATATTATATTTAATTTTTAAAATTTTTAATTTAATGTACCATAAATTATGCTCGAACAAGGCTATGTGATATGTACCATAATATAACATATTTATTATTTATTAAGGGCTGTAAAATGACGGTCCTTAATGCCCGACGTTAGTACGTAGTAAGGTCCATAATGTGTCTTACGCTCTGAGGGCATGAGGCTACTGATGTAATTTTGTATTTTATTATTATTTTTTTATATTTTAAAATTTTTATTTATTCTAAGTTTGTTATATTTTATTTAGAAATTGAAAAAAAAATTACCCATTTCAAGCCGAGTTTGAGTTCAGATTTTACGGAAATGAGCTGAGCTCAAACAGATTTTTAAGCTCTACTTATAATCGAGTCGAGCCCAAATCCACTAGTATTTTAAACTAGAGCAATGCTACGTAGAATTTTTAAATGAAGACTGTATTGTAAATTTAGTTAATTTAATTATCTTTAATTTTTTTTAAAATTACAATAATATCTTTATCAAAATGATATTTTTTTATTTAATGAAGAGCTTATACATGTAGTTTCCAAATAAAAACTATAAATAAAATTTCTCTTTAAACTAACCGAGCTCGGACAGCATATGTTCGCTCGAGTCCGGCTGGAATACAACTCTAATCCTAAGTGATAAATATAATGTATTATTGGAAATCATCGTTATAAAAAGTAAAGATTCCTTCTTATTTCTTCTACTTTTCATCTCGATAAAAAGAGGCAACTGATCTTTTTGTGGGATCATCAAGTGAAATATTTAGTGTTCTATAATAATAATAAAAGAAGTTCTTGTGCTGTTCTTGCAAACTCTCTGTCGTTTAACTTTGTTTAGTGTGTTGCTATATCTTATGTTGGGGCTTGGCTATTAAAATAATTATCAATTACTAGAGTTTGTTTGTATTCAGAGAGTGTTTCATTTCATTTCATTTCATCTTATCATTACAACTTTTCTAAATTTCTATACAAAATATAATAAATAATTCAACTTTTTCAAATATCAAAATAATAATAATATTAAAAAAATAATATTATAACAATATTTTATTTAACTTTCAACTTTCATCTAAAACCATCTTCTTTCATGTCACTATCTAAACCAGCCCTAAAAGTCTGTAAAATATATCTAAGGCACGTCTCTTCATATTATTTTCTCTTGTTTTACTGAAGTCTACTATATTCTTGATTATTGTTATTTTATATTGTTTCAGTTCTAGCTGTGATAAAATCCATATACCAGTATCTGCTTCAAAAGCCCATATTTCTCATTTGCCAGTATTAGCTAGAGTTAACCGTGTTTGGTTTTCAGGGGTTGTGGTTTTAGGCACCAAGAAGCACATCTCTGGTTTTAGGCACCAAGAAGCTGCATGTCTAGAATCGCATCATATAGTAATGAAAAAATAGAATGTATTAATTCTTGGTTAGAACATGAGAAGACGGATATGGATATATGTTTCATATATAGATCGTAAAATCAGAGAATAATTTAGGTAGTATTTGTGATAGTATATTTTTTTAAAGAGATGAGAATCACCTATCTACGAGTGACCCTGTTCTAATTTTATTAATAAACCCTCACTTATGGTCGAGGAAAACTGTGATTTCAGACCAATACCTGGAGATACAAGATAATTTCAAAACCAGGTATCAAAAGAGCCTAGATTTTGCTGACCAAAAAACAACAAGCCAAATAAAAAAACAAGCACAAAAACCCCACTTGCAAAAAAAACGTTAGCATAACAACAAAAATAGAAAATAAAATCTTACCAAACCAACACAACGACCAAACTCCACATGAGGGATGACTCTAACAACAGAGCAAAGATGGTAAACCTAGTTTGTCCAAGCAAATTAATCCTCGAAGGATCCTAGGCATATCCCCGATAATATTCCATTTCGTGTTAAGACCAGCTGCCCCGCTCCGAGCCAACCAGTCAGCAACTTTATTTCCTTCCCTATAAACGTGCCGAACTACGCAATCCATAGAGTCCATAAGGGCAAGTATATCCTCCCAAAACTCCTCCAAGTACCATACTCCACATCTCCGCCTATTCCACTACGAGATCACCACTTGAGAATCTAGTTCAATTTCCACAAAATTAATCCCCAGATTTTTACATGCTTTGAGCCCCTGCATCAGAGCTGACAACTCAGCTCTATTATTTGAACCGAAGCCAATATAAGAATTGAAAGCATGAGCCAAATGTCCTTGATCATTATTTCTAATAATACCACCCACCCCTGAAGAGCCTGAGTTTCCTAGACTACTACCATTTGTATTCAATTTAAACCACCCTTGAACGGGCTTTTGCCAAGCCACAAGCTTTAAATACTGCCTCTCGGGAACCAAATGTGGAATTTGCAAAACCTGTAAAATTTGCAAGTCATACGTAGAAAATTTATTGACTTTATTCATGTCTTGACTTATTGAACTCATCCAATTCTTAATAGTATGCCAAACTGCACTAATATACTGAATGGAACCCTCCATACGGGCAGTGCATCTTCTGCACCAAAGATGCCAAGTAATAATAGAAGGAAGCAGCCCCACAAAAATCCCCACTTGAGAGTTGGATGACGAACATCGAAACCAAGTCGTCACCGTCTCCATCCAAGTACGACCAAGAGGAAGACCAAAAATAGCACCACAATAACGCCATATATTAGCTGCAAAATCTCCTCCAAACAGTACATGATTTTGATCTTCATATTTACCTTCTTCACAGCAATCACAATGAGAAACTATCGGGATCCCAATCCGTTTAAGACAATCATCAACACTCAAAGTCATATTCCATGCTCTCCACATAAAAACTGAAATTTTAAGAGGCAACAACTTATGCCACAACCAAGGATGCCAATCTATACTTGAACCTCGTATTCTAATGCAATCCCAAGCTGATTTAGTAGAAAAACTGCCACTCTCGTGTTTGGTCTAGATCAACACATCAGACCCCTCCTTACCACCAGCCAAAGCCTCAATAATGTTATCCACGTTATCCTGTCCCACTAAAGAAACCAACAGCTCCACAACCCAAATATTATACAACTTACAATCCTTAACTTTAAGCAACAGATTCCCCACAGTCTGGAAATCATCAACTAATGGACCCCTATCCCTCCATTTATCATACCAAAATAAAATATTCTCATCCCTCACTCTCCACTTTCAATTATTCAGAACAACATGAATACTTTTAACGATCATTTTTCAAAACCTCGTTCATTTTTTCATGTCAATGAGAGATCAAGGAGAAGAGCCCACATATTTTCCTTTAAAAAAAATTTCCTAAAAGGATTTACCTTGAATTAAGTTCCATGCAAGCCGCATATGCAAGGCTTTTTGCATATCCTCCAAGTTGTGCAAGCCCAGGCCACCTTCCTTTATTGGCTTTCAAATAATGTCCCATGACCCCCACTATGTTTTGCTTTACCATTCATCTCACCCCAAAAACAATGTGTTCATCATACGGTTTAACACTTTAATAATAGATTGGGGAACCTACAAAACAACCAACAAATGTAAAGCCATACTAGAAAGCACATGCCGAAGAAAAATCAAACGGCCACTCGAGGAGAGGAGCTTCATTTTCCAATAGCTAATTTTGTTCCAGACTTTATTAACCATCTCCTCGAAATGCACATGCTTTAGACTCCCCAAGACAATCGGGACCCCTAGATATTTAAAGGAAAAAGAACCTTCCAAGAACCTTGTCAGCTTTTTTAGAGCTCTTTTATGAGCAACATGAATTTTTGTAGAAAACAATATGGCAGTTTTTTCTTTATTAATCATCTGGCCTGACCATGCTTTGTACTTTTCAAACGCCAATAAAAGTTCCCTAACAGACTTCTTACTACCTTTCAAAAAAATCACAATGTCATGCATGTACATAAGATGTGAAATCTGAGGAGTACCATGAGCTTGGGAGAATTGCCCAATCTTGTTGACCGCCACGCTATGTTTCAAAAGACGAGAAAGTACTTCCTGAAGAATAATAAAAAGATAAGGGACAGGGGATCTCCTCAACGTAACCCACGACCACCTTGAAAAAAACCTTTCATCGTTTCATTTAGCATCACAGAATACCAAATATTCGAAATGCAAGCATGAATTAATTCACAAAAAGGAGGAGGGAAGCCAAAACAACGGAGGACCTCCAACAAAAAATTCCAATCTACTCAATCATATGCTTTGGCCATGTCAACTTTAATCATAATATTGCCACCATGCGACACCTTATTCAGGGAATGAACCATTTCTTGAGTAATATGGCAGGTTTGAGGGGTGGGATGAGACACAAAATTCTCAATACACCTTTTTCAAATCTCCATACAAAATATAATAACAATTCAAATTTTTCAAATCCCAATTCAACTTTTTTAAATCCCAAAACAATAATAATACTAAAACATAATATTTTAAATACTTAAACAAAATACAAAATTCTCATCTCACTCCCAAACCTGCCATAATAATCTCAAATATGCTCCTTCCAGGGATAAAAACTCCTTGCTCAAGGGATATCAATTTGGGAAGAAGACTTGCCAGATGATTCACAATAATTTTGGAACAAATTTTATAGAATACCGAACAAAGACTTATCAGCCTAAATTTATCCAAATCCGAAGGTACATCAGTCTTTGGAATAAGCACAATGAAAGAAGCTGAATAAAACCTTGGAAGATTTTTAGAGAGAGAAAATTCAAAGATAGCTACCAAGACATCCATCTTAACCACCTCCGAGCAACTCTTAAAAAAACCTGCTCCAAAACCATCTGGCCCCGGAGAATTGTTTATAGGAATAGAAGTGAGAGCCTCCTTGACTTCATCCAAGGAAGGGATACAACAAAGGCAGACACAATCCTCTTCTTCAATAACCGATGAGATTAAATGGGATAAATCCGGAAGTGCTCTTGACTGGTTAGTATTTTTAAGAAAATCTGCAAAATAATCGACAACACCATTATGAATTCCTTCCGGTAAATTAAACTCTAGCCCGGCCAGAATTATCATTCATTGAATTCTTTTACATCTTTTATTAGCTAACCATACATGAAAGAATTTAGAGTTATGATCACCCTCCATCTTCCATTTAATTTTTGCCATTTGAGCTAATCTAATATCTTCCCTACGTCTCCAAGAAGACAACTCAGCAGAGGCCAACACAAGCTCCCTTTCGGCATCTACATCCCATTCTCTTTGCAGACTCCCTTCAAGCCCCTCGACCTTCTCTTCAAGAAAAGCAATATGAGCATTGGTCCTTCCAAACACTTGCTTATTTCATTCACGAAGAGCCACCTTAACCTTTTTAAGCTTACTAGCAAGTTTATCAAGCCACATACCCATTACCGGTTCAGACCACACATTCTTAACAAAATCCATAAACTCTGGGTGCTAAATCCACATTTGTTGAAACCAAAATGGAGAAGGGCCATAGAAATAAGGATCCTTAAGGAACTCTATAAACATGGGACAATGATCTGAAGTCATCCTCGGCAAATACGAACAAGTCACATTAGGAAAAGCAGACAGTAAATTAGCATCAAGTAGGACACGATCTAGTTTAGCCCAAGCTCTTGCTAATCCACGTTGTCCATTGCACCAAGAGAACTTACTTCCCTGTGAATTAAAGTCGATCAACCCACCATGGTGAATCCATCGGTTAAAATCATCCATAGTAGCTATTGGCCTTGATCTACCGCCTCTCCTTTCGAAATCAAAACGAATAATATTAAAATCTCTAGCAAACAAACAAATATCCTCACTCATACTACTCAACCTCAACTCCTCCCATAAAATCCGCCTTTCCATCATATTACACTTAGCATATATAAAGTTACCCAATGTGACATACCAGTTTAGGTTTTAGGGTATATTAGTAATTTTTCTAGTCTCCGAACCTCATCACTTTGTTAGCCGCTGTTTGACAAATTCAAATCACCAATCCGTAAGTTTCAAATTTGAAACCCTGATTTCATACTCTTTCTCATCCCGTAGTGTGTAAATTCGAGTCCTAGTAGGAGTCTAACTCTCATTAGAAAAACCCTATCAGATAGCCTTTCTATCGTCTTTATAAATCCATCTAGAGTATCTGATTCAAACACTAAGAAAAATACAAAGAAAACTCACTTGTATTTGAGTTCTCTTCTCTGACCCGCAGCCACTCACTCCTTCTCGCAGTAACTCCACGCCACTCAGAGACGCGGGACTCCCTTCCGGCGTCACAGACGGTGCCGACCAGCCCAACCCTAGCTCAGCCACCCATTTTCGGTAAGCCGACCGCCAGCCTCACCTCGTTCTCTCTATTTTGTTTCGGACCCACAGTTTCTCTCTCTAAACTCACGCTCTCTCTCTTCCTTCGGTGTCGCACCACCATAGGAACCCCCAGTCGCGCCGCCGTCCGCTCCCAGCCACCAGAACCGCCGTCGAGTTAGCCCTCTCCCTCGGTAAGC